>NC_090750.1:48787334-48807334 GCF_036898095.1 Palaemon carinicauda | reverse complement strand
CGTGTTCTGCAATGGGATATTGGATAAGAAAAATATTTCCCTCTGTGCCTAAGTTAATATTTAATATATATGAAAAAAGAAAAAGAAAACTAATATCTTATAGCTTTTTCAATCTCGTTCATTGTGCCTGCATTCAGGGAGAGAGAGAGAGAGAGAGAGAGAGAGAGAGAGAGAGAGAGAGAGAGAGAGAGAGAGAGAGAGAGAGAGAGAGAGAGTAATTTCTCTTCAAGTTATTCCGGCGCATAAGTTCGATTTATTTTACGATGTTTACAGGAGCAACTTCCAAAAAGAACTTTGGATTAAAACTTAGTTCGGAAGTATTAACGAAAATTATGTATTCCCATATGTTGTTCAAATGAAATAAAAAATTTACCAATGAAGAGGGATAATAAAAATGATGTTATAAATTTGTTGCTTACTGACGATTAAAGCGTCGATTTATGTAGGCTGTGTGGTGCTGCGGTGGATTGATATTCAAAATATTTTCTCGCAGACAACGATAAAGTTATTTATATTAGTGATTTTATTACATAAACATGTTTGTAAACTTGATTTTCAATATATTAATATATATATATATATATATATATATATATATATATATATATATATATATATATATATATATATATATATATTAGAAGGGGCTAGCGTTCGATCCCAAGTATGAGGTAGAAATTTATTTCTATTTGAACACGATGTTGTGTTGATATTTATCCATATAAATATATATATATATATATATATATATATATATATATATATATATATATATATATATATATATATAACTAGGCGGAGAAGGCTTTCGTACATAAATTTCATCAAGAAATATAACATTACCACTATCATGAAATAGATTCCACTTTAAAGTTGAAGAATCATGACAATAGATTTCACTTTAAAGTTGAAAAATCATGACAATAGATTACAAGGAAAATCCTTTGTGTACTTCAATGGAACACTGGATAAGAAAAAACGTCTTTCTGTTCGTATGGCAATATTTATTATCTATTAATAAATGAAAAACAAACTTTATATTAAAGGTCATGGATTTTCAATCTTGTCTAATGTACCTGCATTCAGAGAGAGAGAGAGAGAGAGAGAGAGAGAGAGAGAGAGAGAGAGAGAGAGAGAGAGAGATTTCTCTTCAAGTTATTCTGACTCGTATGTTCAATTTATTTTACGATGTTTACAGGAACAACTTCCAACACGAACTTTGGATTAAAACTTAGTCCGGAACTGTTATCGAAAATTATGGATTCCAGGATGTTGTTTCAACGTAATAACACTTTAGCAATGACGAGAGGTAATGAAAGTAATGTATTAAATTTGTTGCCTACAGACGTTTAAAGCGTCAATTTATAAATATTCAAAATATTTTACTCGTAGACAACGGTATAGGTATTTATAATCGTGATTTTATTTTGTAAACTTGAAATTCATTATTACTAACTTTACTTTATTAAAGAAATAGTACTGCTATGGTTTCTGCTATAATATATCTTACTTACTATAAAATTGTCAATGATATATATATATATATATATATATATATATATATATATATATATATATATATGTATGTATATATATATATATATATATATATATATATATATATATATATATATGTATATATATATGTGTGTGTGTGTATCCATTAATCTGTTCTTTTCTTCGATAATAAGACTAGAAGAAAATATTTATTTCACCATTTATCATTTGTTTTTTATCTTCAGATACATGCAATCGATCTATTAGAGAATCAGAATATTGCAAAAAGGAACGTCTTACAGCAAGTAAGGACAAACATTTTTAAACAGCTTAAGAAGAAAGCTGTGTTCCTGACATTAAAAAAAAACCAATAATGATTCATTAGCCTTCATAGAAAAATCTTCTGTGATAAACACTTTTAAAATCAATAATACCTTAATATTCTAATAATGTTATATACACTTTATTGATGGAATTTCATATTGATGTCTAAAGCCATAATCTTTTTTTTTCTGTCTATTCTTTACTGATTATCTCTTGTTTTTCATCTAAAAGGGCTTTATTGAAAATGATATTTTCTCTTTTGGCTAAAATATTGAAAATGTTAAAGTGGGATTCGAATAATTGGTTATTAAAATGGCCATAAGTGAATAATTAATGAGCGCTATTATGATAACGTATGATACATATGTAAAAAATGGCAAACTTGATAAGAAATTCGTTGTTTTCCTTCCTTCGACGATAATGCTTAATTTTTTAAAAATTTGTTATCTCCTAATCCAATTATAACATTCGTGCAATTACATTCCTATAAAGATTATCATTTCAACATCTTTTCATTCAATGTTTTATTAATTTGTATCTGAAAATTGATCAGTAAATATTTTGCTACGATTAACACTTCAATGAGGTAAATACTGCAAAAGAAATAAAATAGTAGTATTGATTGGTCTGCATAGTTTTGCATAACTTATATCAATGAGTCTCTAGATATTTTAATGCTCTACAGTATTTATAGAAAACGATAGTTCTTGTTTACAAAACAGCTAAGTATTTACTTGTTATATTGTTAGATTATTCAAAGTTTCCAGATGATGTGAAGATGTTTACAACCCTTTTTGAGAGTAATGGTTTTTTTTTTTTTACATTGAAAGTGGTGGTAGCTAAGATGACAATAGAATCCAAACTAGATAATTGGAACATTACTATTTTGCTATTGAGTGGCAGTACATATGAAAAGTTAGTAAGGATTTATTTTTTTTATTTTTATTATTTTTTTTTTAAGGCGTCGGACTATTTTCATGTACATTATGAAAATATATTTTCGTTGATCACATATAATGTTGATATGTTCATATCAAATATATATATTTGTTCCTCTATATATGTATTTTATTTCAAATTGTTACTATATATTGAAAATGAAGTTTCACCTTGTATATCATAACTTACAGGATACGGTTTATCTTTTGATATGGTAGATTCTTCAAGCTCAGGTCAGCCTACTATAGTAACAAAAATAGTCCTTACTTTAAACAGATCCCATTCAAGATATCATGCTAACAATAATAGAAAAAATCCTCATTAGGATTTCATGTTTATGAGAGTGAACTTAATCTTTTTTTTCCGGAAAAAATATTTATATTGAATTCACTGTATTATTTGCGTGTATTCGAAAAAAAAAGAAAAAAAAAGGATACAAAAAATAGCTTTGGCTTTTTAGATTACTGATATTTATACTCTTTTAAAAATAGCAAAATGAATTACGTATTCAATACTACTGCAAAAAATAGGTATAGCCCTAATTATGTTATTCAATTTGATGACATCTTGATAAATTACCTTTCCTTATTAAAGAAAAGTTCGCAATATATATCGCAAGATGTTTATCAATATTTATTCAAATTTGAAATTAAATTATAATACACACACATATACACACATATGCACAAACACGCACACTAGTCAATGCACAGAGAAATATATGTAATACTTGAACTTTATATTTTCTAATGTGAGAGAGTTAACCTATTTAAAAGAATCATGACTTTCGTAAATGTAATTGACTGTACCTTTCCCCTTATTTAGTAAGTTAAGCATTTTAAGGGAGCAACAATACTCTCGTTGCTTATGAGAAGTCAGAATAGTTCAGTCTATGGGCATCCTCGCTGTGTAAAGTGTATAATCCTCTTTCATTATGAAAAGTGAGAAAGTTCTACGGTGTCATTTATGTTCGAAGGAACAAAGGTTCTCAAAGAATGTCTGTTTCTCTGTCCAAGAGGTTGAGACGTGTGTGTGTATGTATATTATATAAAGACACACTATATATATATATATATATATATATATATATATATATATATATATATATATACTGTATATATTAGGATCAGTTTTTTGCCTAAAAGAAAGTATATTGTTTACTATATGTTTTTCTTAGAATCTTTTCTGTCATATTTTTTAGTAATACCATTCCTTCAGCTTCCAATTATCTCTAATCTTTCTCCAGACTCTTGATGTCTTTTTTCTCATTTGTTTTTTACTTCGACAGATTCCTGATCGAATCAATATTCTTTTTATGGTTTCCTTCTACGTAATTTCCTCTATCAATCTCTTTCCTCACACAGTCTCATTTAATCTTTGTAATCAATTTCCTCAAAGGGTCGTCAAATATTTTTATCCTTATATTTTTAGATGTCATTGAAATGCTAGTTTACGATATTCTTTCTTTCTAGATTATTTTTAGTTTTTTTTTTCAGAAGGTATATTTTTATCAATTTTAACACAATTTTACCCAGTTATTAGATATATTCCTTGAAACATCCAAGTAAGTCATTTGTGTGTTAAACAAATTCCCATATACGATATATGGTTTCTACAAAAATAACAATTTTGTCTAAGAATCCATATAATAATACTTTATCAAGAAAAATCTATTAGAATTAATGTGTGGTTGTAAGTATGCATATATATATATATATATATATATATATATAATATATATATATATATATATATATATATATATATATATATAAATATATATATATATATATATATATATATATATATATATATATATATATATACATACAGCTGTATATATTTGCGTATATATATATATATATATATATATATATATATATATATGTATTATATATACATAGCTCTATATATTTGCGTGTATATATATATATATACATATATATATATATATATATATGTATACATAAATGCATATATCTATATATATATATATATATATATATATATATATATATATATATATACATAAATATATACATATATATATATATATATATATATATATATATATATATACTGGATATACATATGCGTGTATACATATATACATACATATATACACAGTTGTATATATATATATATATATATATATATATATATTATATATATATATATATATATATATATTGGATTCGCACGTTCTCTATGGCCCTAGCAACAGATTTCATGTTTCATGTATAAATTTGAAATCTCTCTCTCTCTCTCTCTCTCTCTCTCTCTCTCTCTCTCTCTCTCTCTCTTACATGGGACAATAGCTCTCTTCACGTGATGTTATTGTAATAATCCCTATGCTAATAGTAGTGAGCCCCTCATATTGTATTATAACGCTCTCTCTCTCTCTCTCTCTCTCTCTCTCTCTCTCTCTCTCTCTCTCTCTCTCCTCTCTCTCTCTCTCTCACAATATTGTCTAATCTATACTGCAACCCCTTAATTATAAAATATAAACATATATTACTTATGAACTGCTTTATAATACCTAAGGTAAAATTTATCACGGAAAATTAGTGTTTCAGTAATTTAAAGGAAGTCGGAACTTCCATTTGTAGCCATGAAAGACAAGGAAAGATGAAAATCAACCAAGTAGTAAGAATTCTTTCTTACTGCGGGTATTTGTTCTTTCTTCCCGTGACATTTCTTTTGTCTTCATCCATTTGATAACTGGTTATCAAAACATATATAGGGAAAGGCGTAACAGGACATAGCTGACAGACCCCTCATTGGTTGTATTCTTTACTGACCTGGCCTCATCTATGTTACTATAACGTCCTAAGCTACAGCCCTAATAAAAAAGCAGCCGAGTTAAGATTATTTCAGATATACTTTGTGTATATGATTAACATTCCTTGATATTCCACATAAATATAGAAGATAAGTATTCTTGACAATACAGTTCATATTAGAGTTCTAAATTTCTTCAAGTAGAGTTCTAAATAGATGATAAAATCCACATATTTTTTACATATTTCGTGATTCAAAACGTTTATAGTTTTAAAACTGTATTTACTTAATCTTGGTACTTATGTTATATTTAGAAAGAAAATTGATATTATTCGTCAAATGTGTATTCACAATAATCATAATTACTAGCCCAGTTAAATCAAATTTGATCTAATCTCCAAAGTACGTAAGGCACAACCCCATGAGCTAATATATCCATACACCACGCCTAGCGAAACATGACGTGACTTAGTTTAAGTTTTGTAAAAAATTGTTTCAACGTCCACACGCCCAGTGAGGAAAGGAAACAAATAAATAAACTATAAGTAATGAAAAAACTAAAAAAGAAAATTATAATTTCAAGAACTAAAACATTTAAGTAGATCTTTTATATATAAACTATACAAAAAATGAAGATAAATATAAGATAGTGAGCACGACTAATAGAAATCTACCCCATGACAGACCATGGTAGAGAGGCTCAAGCACTACTAAAGACTAGAGAACAAAAGTTGAATTTTTGAGTGTCCTTGTCCAAGAAGAGCTGCTTACCATAGGAAAAGAGTCTCTTCTACCCTTATCAATAAAAAGGAGCCACGAAACAATTTCAGTGCAGTCGTTGATCCTTTAGTGAAGAATTGTTATATTGTTAGATTATTCAAAGTTTCCAGATGATGTGAAGATGTTTACAACCCTTTTTGAGAGTAATGGTTTTTTTTTTTTACATTGTTGTCCTCGCTCTAGGATAATTCAGGTGTCAAATAATATTAACAAAACAAAAACTACTCTCTCTCTCTCTCTCTCTCTGTCTCTCTCTCTCTCTCTCTCTCTCTCTCTCTCTCTCTCTCTCTCTCTCTCTCTCTCTCTCTCTCTCTCTGTTAAAAAAAACTGCACACACTATCGCAAAGCCGCTTGCAATAATGCTAAGACAAAGTGTAGATATGAGCGAGATATATGTTAAACACAAATTAGCTTACATAACCCCTATTTTCAAAAGTGGATCAAGACTAGAGACATGCAATTATAGACCTGTTAGTCTAACATCACATATTATGAAAGTGTATGAGAGGATAATAAAAAAGAAAATAATGAACCATTTGGTTAAAAATAATTTGCTTAATATAGGTCAACACGGTTTTGTGCCCGGAAAAAGTACACAAACCCAACTGATAGCACACTATGAAAACATATACAAAAATATGATAAATGAAAAAGACACAGATGTGATCTATCTAGATTTTGCAAAAGCCTTTGACAAGGTAGACCATAATATATTAGAGAAAAAATGAGAAAGGACAATGTTATGGGAAAGATAGGAAAATGGGTAAAAGAATTCCTGCAAAACCGAAAACAGATAGTGATTGCAAATGACGAGAAATCAGATGAAGCCCAGGTAATATCTGGCGTGCCACAAGGTACGGTATTAGCTGCACTGCTGTTTGTTATTATGATCTGAGACATAGACTGTGATGTTAAAAACTCTGTAGTGAGAAGTTTCGCAGATGACATAAGGATAAATAGATAAATTACTTGTGATGAAGATCGGAACTCACTACAAAGAGATCTAAACAAAATATATGAATGGGCGGAGATAAATAGGATGGTATTTAACTCCGATAAATTCGAATCAATAAATTATGGAAACAGAGAAGGAATGGTATATGCATACAAGGGACCTAATGACGAGACAATCACAAACAAGGAAGCCATTAAAGACCTTGGTGTAATGTTAAATAGGAATATGTTATGCAACGACCAAATAGCAACACTGTTGGCTAAATGTAAAGCAAAAATGGGAATGTTACTCAGACACTTTAGAACAAGAAAAACAGAACACATGATTATGCTTTACAAAAGTTATACACGTAGTACACTCGAGTACTGCAATGTGATATGGTACCCACACTACCAAAAGGATATTGCACAAATGGAGTGTACAAAGGTCCTATACTGCTAGAATAGAAGAAGTTAAGGACCTTGACTACTGGGAAAGACTGCAATTTTTAAAACTATACAGTCTAGAAAGGAGAAGAGAATGCTACATGATAATACACGCATGGAAGAAAATAGAAGGATTACTGAAAACATCATAGAGCTAAAAATATCAGAAAGAGCAAGCCGAGGTAGATTAATAGTGCCAAAAAATATACCAGGAAAACTAAGGAAGGCGCACAGGACATTAATCCACTACGCACCAGCATCGATAATGCAGCGACTATTTAATGCGCTGCCAGCTCATCAAAGAAACATATCAGGAGTGAGCGTAGATGTGTTTAAGAATAAGCTCGATAAATACCTAAGATGAATCCCAGACCATCCAAGACTGGAAGATGCAAAATACACCGGAAGATGCATTAGCAACTCTCTGGTGGGTATACGAGGTGCCTCACACTGAGGGACCTGGGGAACTCAAAAATAGAATAAGGCAACAAGGCTCTCTCTCTCTCTCATGAACTAGAGGTTAACAGAATTGATAATGATGAATCGCAAATCTAGCGTCATCAACGCATGATATTTTATTATTCTACTGAATCTTATATAATCTAAATGATATACATCTCTATTCAATAATTGCGTTAAATAATTATTCATATCAAGCTTACCGTATAGAGTCAATAACGCGTGTTATATGACAAAATCTTAAATCAGTTCATGAGTGAAATTATCATTCCTCCTCTTACATCTTTATAAACTTTTCATTCTGTGCCACAAGTTTTAATGCCTTCCTTATATGTTCCTATAGGAGATTAAGTTTTGATGATAATTGCTTTCAACTTTCTCAATTAATGGTTAGTTCTCGAAGTTTTTACCTCGCATCATTCTAAATGAGATCTAAGTCTGGAATTTAAGAACTCTCTCTCTCTCTCTCTCTCTCTCTCTCTCTCTCTCTCTCTCTCTCTCTCTCTCTCTCTCTCTCTCTCTCTCTCTCTTATAGGTTTATAAATATATATATATATATATATATATATATATATATACACATATATATATATATATATATATATATATATTTATATATATGTATACATATATATATATATATAAATATTTTAAAGTTTTGTATATATATACGAAATTGTCCGTGTTTATTAGTATACAGTAATTAGTAACGGGGTGTCTAAATAAGCAATTTTATATTTCATATGGATTTGAATGTTAAGAAAAATGTCTGTTTACATAACTTTTATTTTGAACCAAATTACCCGAATAAGCTATTTTTTCAAGAAGTGCACTTATACACATACAGACATACACACACAAACACAAACTTATTCATATATATATATATATATATATATATATATATATATATATATATATATATATATAAATATATATATATATACATATTTATATATATATATATATATATATATATATATTATATATATATATATATATGGGTGTATATGTAAGTATGTATGTGTGTTTCTGTGTGTATCTGTATATGTATAAGTGTACTTCTTGAAGAATTGTTTATTAGGTAATTTTGTTAATTCTTATAACCATTCAAATCCATATGTAAGATAAAATTGATTATTTAGACACTCTGTTACTAATTACTGTATACTGACACGTAAAAATGACGTGAATATATTCATAACTTTAAAACCAAATCGTACTTTTGGTATCTAATTTGCTGTGTGTTACTAGGCATGTTTCATTTCAAGGTTTTTCTTTCTAAATCCAGTCTTTAATATTCCTAAGCTACCACTATTTTTCTTTCTGGTTTAAGGATGCCATGTGAGCTATAAGTAGAAATAATTGCAAAATTTATGCATATATATATATATATATATATATATATATATATATATATATATATATATATATATGTATTCATATATATAAAACACATACTGAACCGAGGAATTAAGGGAATAATACTTCAAGAATATACTTAGATCACTTACCTTTCCTTTCACATTTATTTTTCTTGTTTTTTTATTAAAGTGAAAACTAATAAAGTTTTATTTTATTGTTATTTGTCATTCAAATGACCTAGATTTAGATTCTTGTGCATACCTATGATCATATTTAACAGTTAGATATTTATAATTATATTAATATGTAAATCGGTGCAATGAATAAATACTAGGAAAACTAAAGTCAGACGTTTTCAGAATTGGTATATCAATACAAAAATACTGAAAGTTTTATGAATAATCAATAATAACAATCACGTTAAAATTAGTTCAATAGATTAGGTGAAATTTTGAAATAAAATCGCCTGAAATTACATGTAAAAATCAGATTATAGATTCGCATGGTGAGATATCTTCATTCTAAAGAGACTGGAGAGAATGATTGATGAACAGATGAGAGATGAACAGGTAGGATTTAGGATAGTTAAAGTTAAATTCACCAAATTTTCATTTTAAGACATGTTGTACAGCAATGTATAGAATATAGGAATCCACTTTTGATGGCATTGTTGGACTATGAAAAAGCGTGTGAGAGTGTGCACCGGCCAATTTTATGGAGAGTCCTGCGTTAGTATGGAATTCCTCTTGAATATTTAAATTTCATTAAGTTTGTTCATGAGCATAGCAAGTGCAAAATTAATGTTAATATAGTCTTATCAAAGGAATTTTCAGTGTGCATCAGAGTACTCCAAGTGAATGTGTTGTCACCTATGTTGTTTATCCTCCTCATGGATTTCGTAATGCGTATAACAGTCGGAGAAAGTGGAGATGGATTGTACTGGAAAGGTGATAGGAATTTAGTAGACCTAGATTATGTTAATGATGCCGTACTTTTTAGAAGAACACCACAGGATTTGCAATACTTGCTTCCCAGAATGTATGAAATATCACACGAGGTTAGGCTGAAGATAAATAGAAGAAATGCAATAGATGATGAGAACGTAGTATACAATGGAAGATGAAATATCATTCAAAGGAGAAACGATTAATGAGGTAGAATCATTTATGTATTTAGGAACTATGATCTCCTATACAGGGTCTTTAGAATTACAGTTTAGTTAAATATTGAAAAAAAAAAAATCAGACAATGGCTAGATTAAGTAAAATTTGTAAATCAAATCGTCTGCAATTACATATAAAAATCCGACTATATATCAATTTACTGAGTTCAATAATACTCTTTGGACGTGAGTTATGGTATGATAATGAAACAATCTCCGATAGATTTAGTACATTTGAGAACAAAGTCCTCAGAAGGATATTGGGTGTTAAATGGCATGACAGCATTTGAAATGAATCTATAAGAGAGATTATTTGGGTGCCATATGTGGATGAGCTCATGATGAGGGGTAGATAGAGATTGTTCAGGCATGCTCTTAGCATTCCCTAAAAGAGATAAGTTCACAAAACGTTCAGCTGGGCTGCACAAATCACTAAAAGAGTTGGAAGTCCCAGACCCACATGGCTGAGAACTATGAAGCGCGTGTGTAGACGTTGAATGCAAAGTCTAATCGAGGCTCTTTGCGACAATAAGCGTAGGAGGAGATGATATATATATATATATATATATATATATATATATATATATATATATTTATATTTATATATATATACATATATATATATATATATATACATATATAGATATATATATATATATATATAGATATATATATATATATATATATATATATATATAGAGAGAGAGAGAGAGAGAGAGAGAGAGAGAGAGAGAGAGAGAGAGAGAGAGAGAGAGAGAGAGAGAGAGAGATTCTTAGCTTAGAGCTCATCTAATGCCAAAAAAACTTTTATATAAATATATATATATATATATGTGTGTGTGTGTGTGTGTGAGTGTATGTGTGTGGGTGTGCGTTTGTGTGTGTATTAGTGGGTGTGTGCCGGTATGAGAGAGAGAGAGAGAGAGAGAGAGAGAGAGAGAGAGAGAGAGAGATTTATGATTCAATTGACCTTCTTGTTCAATAAAGTACGGAATAATTTTAAAGAAAACATGTTTTTTTTTTTCGACCAAAGATAATAATGCTATATATAGGAACAGAGACAGGAGACCCGATAATTACCTCTATTGTACCACGCCGGAGAATCAGATTATGAAATGGGTTTCCAATTTCAATTTAATAAATAATGAATAGAAAATACTTAAGTGAGTATTTCTGGAGAAAGATTCATTAGTTGGGGTCAATGGTATCGTTATTTTTATACATTGATATTACTTTCATACTTTTTATCCTTATAAATAAAATTATCGCATATATTCCTAATTTATTTCATTATGTATTAAAATTTCAATGATGACAATTAAAAGATTCAGAAGTACATGTATTACAAAATATGCTTAACGCTTATGGAATGTATATGTCAATATGCATCAAACACTTCATAGAATAAAATTATCAATACATGAAACTGCAATTCAAATCAGAGATCTAATCTACTTTATATATTTTTAAATTCTTGTATCAAAGAGCATAGCAATTAACCCTACTATTTTCATCAACTCTACGTAAAAGTGATTCACTGTAATTTTTCAAAATAAAGTTTCCACTTTAATAAATACATCTGTATGTATGTATGTATGTATATATATATATATATATATATATATATATATATATATATATATATATATATTTACACGGGTGTATAACCGAATTATTTATAATTCAACTAAAAAACTCAATACCATAGCTTCATTTTTTATCTTATATATGTGCATGAGAATAATGCTATAAAAATGTGGTATGGTTTCAACCTATGTTGTTGGTGCATGTTATTAATGATCACTTACTCAACGATTGTACCCCCATTGATTAGTATTGTATTTTTAAATCAGTATTACTTCACCATCAAAAAAAAAAAAAAAAAAAAAAAAAAAAACATATTGTTCGAGATCTTCTTTATTGGGAAATATGAAAAAGGACATTTCAGGGATGTTCCTGTGTGAACTTGTGCAAATATATGCACAGCACCCACGATTTCCGTTGGTCCTTCCAGCCATTTTATCACTCACTAGGTTATACTTTGACGCTTGGTGGCAGCACTAACATAGAGATTATAATCTACCCAATAGCGTTTACCATCTGTGTTTTCTTGGTCGGTTACACATCTTTAGCAAAATCTTTGTGAAAATTTTGTATTTGCCAGTACATTAAGAATAATTTAAATGTTAAATAAATACCAAGGAATTTTGTTAGTTAAGTTTTTGCTTGTGAGCATTACGTAATATATACAGAGCCAATTCCAACGGAACTTGGTGGACAAGTGGGGTATGACCCAAAGATCAATCCAGTAGATTTTGAAGAAACTACATCGAAGTACAAGGCCGCAGTGGAGTTGAGAGCAAAATAAGACTGCTTGGTATCACGAAGGCATGCTCTCTACTGAATGCCCCTCAAGTTTGGTACATGTAATACTATGTATTAAATATTACACAATATATTTCTCAGTAATATGATCCTATGCATTATAACTGCTCAAACCAAGACAACCTCACTCAACGATCTAAGTAAGTAAAAACTAGGTACAGAAGTCTAACCATCAATGGAGATTAAAACCATTACCTAAAGTTACAAAGTAATTATTAACAGAACTTTTTTTTTTATCTTCTCAACATTCATAGTGGAAGCATGGCGTTTTCTTTAAACTAGACAAGTTCAAACTGACCATGTATTACAAATTAAACACATAATGCCATATCTATTACATTATGCTTCCTACCTAGTCTTAATTCATCCAGAATGTACCTTACCCCAAAAAAGGTGTTTCTCCTCTCACTTCAGTGACAGGAAGTGGAGGGGCTACCTAAGCAAGAACCTTCACATCTTCAAGGCAATGCTTGTTCCATCATTTTATCATATCTATCTTTTTTTTCATTTAGTTATTTCTATCAGTATAAAAAGCATATTATTCACATTCTCTACTACGCTATTCGACTTTCTGACGGGCATTAAAATCAAAGCGGATACTCAGTGAGCAAGCAGGAAACAGAGTGCTCCCGCTCCTGGGTCAAAAAATCAATTTCTAGTCTTCAAATGTTTTTGTAGGATCTCTATGAAAATTATCATAAATGTAAGGTACTGAATTTTGCCCATTTCCGTACCTGAATCATAATGTAAATTACTTGTTAAAATTATTGTAAAATGATTCGTACTGTTCATATAAATTAAATATCAGCTGTACCCTAACGTACTCTGTACGACAATGTCAGATTAGCATTGTTGCTCTCGGACGTAAAAATAGAAATATATTTTCCGCAAAATTGGCATGGAAAAGTTGCTACAGCAGAGAAAATAAAAGTAAACGGATATAAATTTTTTTAGTTCCAGTTTTCTTCTACCAGCTCCGAAAGGAGAGCTTGAACATATTAAACTTGTTTAAGCTGCTGCCGGTATAAGGAACAGGACAGTGACATGTGAATGTACTACATATACAGGATACGGTCAGTTGCAAGTCAATTGTATGTAATTTTCAGTGCAAGTATAGTGTGAATAGATATTCAAGCAACTGCTTATCGATAAAGATTATGAAAATTTATGTAAACTGGACTTGGTGAATGATGAAGATATAATTACGTTCAAAATAATTAATTCTAGATATCAAAACGTATCTCTGTTTTGTGACAAGAGAATACTCTTAATCCAGTATTATGTTAAAATGGATTAAGTATATGTTCTTGGATCTAAATCTATAGTAAATATGTATGGACCTTCAATTTTGTAATCCCTAGTAATAGTTCATGAGTATGCCCAATATTAGTGTGTAATAATAACAATATGAATATATATTCTTTTTTCTGTACTATCTTGAGTAAAACACAATTCCAAAACAGCAATAAGGTAATATATCACTTAAAGCGAAGATATGAAAGGCGAAGATAAATTCTATATTTTCATTTTATTAAAAAAAAAAAACCTTACAAGGCCAATTGATATTCGTCTCTCGACGCTTGATTACGCTAAAAGTTGAAATAAGAGAGAGAGAGAGAGAGAGAGAGAGAGAGAGAGAGAGAGAGAGAGAGAGAGAGAGAGAGAGAGAGAGAGAGAGAGAGAGAGGAAACAAAAAAACCGATCTAACTTATATTCTGAGGAGACGATACACATTATCCTCGATTTTTTTTCGCATGAATGTTTTATATCACTCTTATACATATATTCATAAACACACCTCTTAAGGATTTCAGAATTCTTTCTTACATTATTAGACTTTTAATTCCAAGTCTAAACGAGACGATAATCTTGAACAGATTACAATGATCCATAATATAGAGGAGGCTGCACGGCCTTCATATTGAAGTTGCATGTTTTATTATGCTGAATTTGATACGCAAAAAAGAGTTGCTTATGAGAAATAGACAATTAGAGAATAAAATCTAAGCGAGAAAAATGACTTTATATGACGGTTGAGAATCGATTATATTTAAATGGCATTGTCCCCAACAACGAAGAGACTATCTTGGTATTGTAAGAAAGTGATAGTCCCGCAGTTATGAAAACTTTTTTTTTTTTCTTGTTAAAATGTTCATATTAAATAGTCATTTCACAAAATATATTTTCTAGACGCAATATGTTATAAAAGAATATTCATGAAAAAAAAAAATAAAAAAAAAATATTTCGAATTCATCCTAAAATTTTTATATTTTTCGAAAAGATGTCATGGAAAAATATTCTCATGTTAAACGTGTCTAAATATACGTATGCAGTATTCACAAGATAACGTCTTCGTTTTCATGTTGTAGTTAGTCATACTTACTGATAATTTAAACGACATTTCAAGGAGAAAAAGATAGTGTGTATAAACAACAGGAATAAACATTGTGAAATAAAAAAAAATATATTTCAATACTTTTCTTGGATTTAATTCAACTTTTAACAAACTTTCATCTGTCAATTTATTCTTTGGGATTGGATTTTGTCCTGAATAGTTTATTTGAATGATAATCACTCGTAACACACGTAACCAGAGTTTGAATAGGATTTATAAACGATGTCAGATTTTTTTTTTAATCCAATAATGGAGGCAGCTGGATATATATATATATATATATATATATATATATATATATATATATATACATATATATATACAGTATATATATATATATATATATATATATATATATATATATATATATACATATATATATAAAGTATATATATATATATATATATATATATATATTAATTAAACTCCCATAGTCATTAAATAAATTGTTTATGTATTACATCATTATCCGTTAATGATATATATATATATATATATATATATATATATATATATATATAAAGATATCTATCAGAGATTTGCCATAATCCACAAAAAAATAAATTTGGCTAATGGTCTCTATTAAGGAGGCTTTGCTCCCTAGAATTTAAAGTAAAAAAAATTCATTCAGTGTTTTATCATTGAGGCTTAATTCCAAATTCCTTCCTAATAATATATGTAAATGTGATAATGAAATAAAACTTGAATTTGCATCTCTGATTGTAAGGGTCAAATGGCATATATACGGTCCCTACATATAATCAGTTATTGTTACTGAATAAATCATTACCATCCCTTCTTTTCTAAAATTTTACCTGAATTTGCATATGAAGTAAAGGCAAAAAGGTTAAGTGGAAAGATTATGATTGGAACTTTTATTTAACTGGTTATGGGGAGAGTAAAAATATATCTGTGAAGGATAGATTATTTAATTTCATCTCCACTGTTTATTGTTCCCCAATCGGTAAAATCGGTCAATTTACTATTCACTGGTTTTTATGTTACACTCTGTTTGTGTGTGTATAATATATATATATATATATATATATATATATATATATATATATATATATATATATATATATATACATATACATATACACATATATATGTGTGTATATGTGTACATATATATATATATATATATAGATATATATATATATATATATATATATATATATATATATATATATACATACATATAGATATATTGTATATATATATATATATGTATATATATATACTGTATATGTTATGTAGACTTTCCTTGGAGATTCTTTCCATCCATTGAATGCAATGCTTTCTCTTCCTTCCACCAGTATTTTTCCAAAGGTGGGGATTTTCTTTCGTGCATATAAGTTTTACACTGTTCTTCTTAAACATATCTGTTGAAGTCCTCGACAGCAGGGTGATACTTTGTTCTTTCTTGAAATTTAGGTTTTTCACATTCTTCTTGTGTGATCATTCAACATGCGATAGTTACATCAGTAAAAGGGCCGCTGTTCATCTTTATTGTGAAATACTTGTAAACACTGTATATTGTTTCCACGAGTTGGTTAAGTTTCCAATTGTTCAAATTTGATGACTTATGCAGTCTTAAACACTCTATTTTATACTCCAAGATCAACCGTTCTGCGGATTAAATACGGCTCACTGATCTTTGACTGATAAATTTGCCCTTGTGAGCTTCAAGATTTCAAACTCACCATCTTGCCAGTCTTATTACGACAATAGGATAAAACTTGCAAATAACCTGGAATTATAATTTCGAAAAAAAAAATGTTGGTTCCAATTATCATTATAGAAATGAAACCTCTCCTCATGAAATATATATGTTCGACAAGAATAACAGGAGAGAGAGAGAGAGAGAGAGAGCATGAAATATATATGTTCGACAAGAATAACAGAGAGAGAGAGAGAGAGAGAGAGAGAGAGAGAGAGAGAGGGGGGGGGAGAGAGAGATTGAATTTAACTTCTGGTTAATCGTTGCCACCTCTGGTTAATCCTGTGAGATTAGTCAAAAAGGAAGGACATCTGTCGTAAAGCGGCTACCCTTTATCAGTTTCACTCGGTTTGGACAAGGTCTATACATATATAGACCTTGGGTTTGGATGGATCGTGTCTAAGTACTGTGTTCTTTTTTCCTTAAATTGGTCGAATTATTTTGACACGAGTACGCTATACAGCGGGTCAGAAATCGTCTCAGCGGCCACGACAGATTGATTTTATTATAGAAATTAGCTCTGCGTTACAGAACAAGGTATATTTTTGAGTGCCCCGAGTTCTCTTGAATAGGCGTGATCAGATAACACTCTCTCAACAGACGCACTTGCCTGAACAATTGTGAATAGAGTTTTTTTTTTTCACTTTCATTCACGATGAAACCAATTTACCTATAAAGGTCATCGATAAATATTAACCAGCAACACTTACAAATAACCTTACTTATGTGTGAAGATTGATCACAATTTGTAACAATGCCACGATCTTTGATATACAAAGGTTGATCAAAGGTAATAAAACAACTTTGATGCTCTAGTTCTATGCACTTCTTTACAGCTTGCCCAAGTACTGTGTTTATGGTGTCATAATTAGTAGGTGGCGCATTACTAAATGGAAGGTTTTGGTATCTGAAACACATCATATGGTAATTGTGCAGTAAGTTTCTCCATGTAACCATTCCAACCTGGACATTTTGTCTTTATTTGCCATTTTCCAAGTAGCCAGAGGAGCTCTGTTGTTATTGATATAGGAGTAGAAGATGGATCTAGACTTGCTAAATCCCAGACTTGTCGAACCTAGTGCTTTAATGGGAACACGACCAGACTTCCTACAGAGGATGCACAAGTAGGTTTGTAATATATTGAGTTGCTGATCTGAATTATTCATGAAAGATTGCTGTTTCAGCAATCGTCAATAAATTTTGATATAACTAAGGTAGAGAGATAAACTAAGTGTCTACACCTAGGTTTTCAGACATCAGAGACACAACGGATGTATCATGAATACTTGGGATGCTGATAAGGTACCATAATCTAAGATGGATTCTGTTTATATCTCCAATCAACAGTATTTGTACGATGTGTTCTTTAGGTGTTAGCCCCTATCAACCAAATAACTCAAGGGAGGCGCAGTTTATTTCTTTGTGTACGATATATTTGATGTATTTCATCTCAATAAACAATGCATGTAAGTGAAAATAAACGAATGTAAGCATTTTTGTAAAACTCAATTATATAAATGACAAATATTAAAATTAGTGTGCCACACTACATCTGGATTTTTCCTGTTGAAAAATGTAACTTTGCTTACACTGTGCATAGTACAATACTTCGATAAACGAAAATGCTATGTTTATATTTTAGCCTAAATTTATGAATGTGCGATATCAGTGAGTTAAAAAAAATAATAGTTAACTAGAAAAAACTGTTTAAGAAAAATATATATTAATGACTTAATGACCTGATTTAGTATTTATATAGTCACGTTTTTAAGTGGTGATAGTTTATACTTTTATTTGCAGAGAAATTGTCAACCTAAAAAGCAACATCTGGCAGCTACAGCAGCTCGAGCAGCAAGTACCCTTGGAGTAGTTCATTTAAAGGCAATTGGCTTGATTGTAATTTCTGACAGGAAAAATAAGGTAAAAATGTTAAACTAATATGAGAAAAATGCTTAATTAATTATATGTAATTTCCACTATCAAGCACAAATTAAGATTCAGGAGTCTACGCTAGGAATACGACTATTGGTCTGATTTTTTTGTTTTAGCAATGAGCCTCCTTGACTTATAAATGACAATTATTGATGGAAATACCGAGAGAGAGTTATGGGGTCATTTGACTGGCCAGACAGTTACTACAATGGATCATTCTGTCTGTTTACGGTTCATTTCCCCTTTGCCTACACACACCGAATAGTTTGGCCTACATTTTTACATATTCTCCTGTGTCCTAATACACCTGACAACACAGATTAGCAAACAATTCTTCTTCACCCAAAAGGTTACAGCACTATCCTTGTTCAGTGGCTACTTTCCTCTTGGTATGGGTAGAAGGGACTCTTTAGCTATGGCAAGCAGCTTTTCTAAGAGAAGGACACTCCAAAATCAAACCATGGTTCTCTAGTCTTGGGTAGTGCCATAGCCTCTATAGCCTACTATGGTCTTCCGCTGTCTTGGGTTAGAGTTCTTTTGCCTGAGGGTACACGCGTGCTCACTATTCTATCATTTCTCTTCCTATTTTTTGTTAAGGTTTATATAGTTTATGTAGGAGGTATCTATTTTAATGTTGTTACCGTTCATAAAATACCTTACTTTTCATTGTTTCCTTTCATCACTGGGCCATTTTCCCTGTTGGAGCCCCTGGGCTAATAGCAATCTGCTTTTCCAACTAGGGTTGTAGTTTAGCAATTAATAACAATACTACTACTACTACTACTACTACTACTAATAATAATAATAATAATAAGGTTGTCCTTTTCTAGGCCGATTCTTAGGGATATATATATATATATATATATATATGTATATA
>NC_090750.1:48779834-48782334 GCF_036898095.1 Palaemon carinicauda | reverse complement strand
GATTAGCGACAGTGAGTGGCTGTAGAAGTCGATGGTTGGGGTGCGAGCGAGTGGTGGATGATGGGTGGCTGTGTTGCCGCTCCGGCTCGTCACGGGGTAGGCGAGTGTGTCCTACGGCATTCATAGGCGTGTGTGTCCTACGGCATTCATAGGTGTGTCCTATGGCATCCATAGGCGAGTGTGTCCTACGGCATTCATAGGCGTGTCCTACGGCATTCACGTCAGCTTCGGTTGAAGTTGAATAGGTGTCCTCTTCGTCACGAGTGGAGGCGTTGACGGAGGTTTTGAAGTGGCTGTCCATAAGGGCACGAACTAGGTTCACCTCACGAGGAGAGCCGTGTGCGGCAGGTTGCAGGCGAGTAATACTGGTCATTTTCCCGAGGGTGAGCGAAGCCCTTTTGTCCCCCAACGGTTGTTGAGAGAGCTGAAAAGGCGTTGCTATACGGGCGGCTGGCGACAGCGAGTACTGCTGCAGAAGGTATGCGTTGAGGGCGTCATAGTAACGGTGAGAGGTGGAAGGGGGGGGGGGGGGGGGGAGGCGGGAGGAGCGAGTCACTCCGGGGTCACCAATGTGACGATAGAGGGAGAAGGTCCATAAGGGCACGAAGTAATCAACTGAGTTATATCATTAAGGAACACTCTCCTTTATATACAAAACATCAAGGCAACAGGAAAATACATGTTTGAGAAAGTGACAATATTACAGAGGAAAACCAGACATGAATTTTCATGTTCGTTTTAGTGCGAGGGAAGAGCGAAGATACAAGCATAATATATACAAAAGGAATTATGTACAATTGTGTGAGTTTTATAGATATCCATATTATTTTCACAGGGTTTCACTGGTGTAATATGAACTAAATTCAATTGCTTCTAATGCCTAGTGTCCATTGGCTATCAATACAGTTGCTGGCCCAAAATCTCACTAAGATATATGCAACCTACTATAACCCAGTAATCATCAGATACCTCATTCATTGATCATAGTAGCACAGTTCAGAGTTTCTTAAAAAAAACCGTGCAATTAGCATTAGAGTTCTGACGGATTTGATTTATAGCCTAATAAACCAAACTTCATTTTCCCTAAGGTATGAGTCATTGTGCCTTTGTTCTTATTATCTAGTGATAGGAAAATTACGTATTGGATTAGGAATCATTAATGTTTCTTTTCGTGAAAATATATAGTATCCATCATATACTATCTTATTATTATTATTATTATTATTATTATTATTATTATTATTATTATTATTATCAATTTTTCTAATCAAGTCTGTCTAAAAATTATATCAACCGATTTAATAATATTTCAATTTTCATGGTTAAAAGCCATTGTAACTAGATAGCGAAAATGATTAGTCTACAATTGAATCATGAAAATATTTTTGTTGGATAACATCAAACGACTCGGCAGATCTGTAGAACCACCATTATACACATTATCTGAAAGAGAGGGTATAATATGATTTTCTGTATTCTGTGTGACAATGATGAACTTTTTATTAAACCATCAAATAATACATCGTTTCCAACACACCCTCCTGTAATCACAAATGATTCAGTAGGAAAATATTAAGCAGTGTATTATACTGAAGCACGTACAATTTACTACTGGGGCAAGGTTACAAAAACTTTTCCTGATAATGATAATGGTCCAATGGCGCAAGTAAAAATCGACTGTCTTTGAAAAAAAAAATCTTTCTAGTGACCCAAAGAAGTGGACATGGAATGAAAGGATCAAGGACAAAGACATTGCCATCGTGGATAAAGAATACATATTCTATGGATCAGAAGTGCTCGTGGTAATGAGAAACATTATGAGATTTCCAGATGAAATAGCATATGCTAGTCTGAAGGTCATTGAAAATAATGTAAAGGAAAATTCATATATAAATAACACATCATGCCAATGAAGAAATTCTTACTTTTTGTGAACAGATATGAAATATACCAATGATTTTTGCTCTAATTAATTCCAGGCAATAATTGATTAAGTTTGTTTTTATGAGGAGAGAAATTAGCAGACAATTTTTGGATCATGTAAAACGAATATATGTGTACATTTGGGCTTTTCTTTATATTGACAAAACTTAATAGGACGCCTGTTTATTATCTCATTAAGAATAATGGTTTTCATTTGGTGATGTACAATATATCATATCAGTTATGTTCTTGATAAAAATTCTACAACTTGTGGTTTTTCTTTTCTTTTTTTTTAGCAAAATAATGATGATTTTCTTTCCCCCCTACATGATTTTTTCTTACCCCTTTTCCGGTGAATAAAAAAATCACCAAATTATATTCATAATAAAAAAACTAAGAATAGCTGATGGATAACGTAAAAAGACAAAATGAATGAAACAAGCCCCATTCAATGTAAATTCTCAACCATTTTTCTGCAAAAAGCAAAGTTTTCCATTTTGCACTTTTCTTCCCTCATTTACTATATACATATATATATATATATATATATATATATATATATATATATATATATATA
>NC_090750.1:48767334-48774834 GCF_036898095.1 Palaemon carinicauda | reverse complement strand
CGTCTGTGTGTGTGTGTGTCTGTGTATTTGAGAGCGTAAGTGAATCCAACATCAGTCTCTCTTTTTGTTGATTTACAGTTTTAACAGTGTCTGGGTAACATGATTATCACCAGATAACCACACACAACAATGACACACAGAAGTTATGAGGTATAAGTAATTGATAATTAATTAAAATTAACTGCTTGTACATGAGTCGAATGGCTATCAAGGAGGCAATAGTTCCGGCGGAGAAGAAGAACGAGGCCATTATACTGTCAAAACATTGCCCTTTTGCAATGTATTACCATTGAGGGAAAAGTTTAGCACACATATAAATCGTCATTATTTGTGTAGTTTTCGGAATTTTGGTCGGAATTGAACCTTACGATGTGAAACTCCAAGGAAGTTCTTGGTAAATGACCTGTGCTATAATTTCCAATTTCTTTACTTAGAATTGAAAATACCCTGGACCGCAATAAAAAAAAAAAAAAAAAAAAAACCACATTTGGATATAAGAACATTACAAAATTATTTTCAAAAAAAAGATAACTGAAAACGAGGTAGCTACATCTTTACTGGCCTATCACCTATGGTACATCTCCACTTGGGTGTGATGACGACTGCACAGAGGTGGGAGGAGGTATCTGACCCCTAATCTTCTATAGAGGATGTAGTTGCATATTGATAACACAAACCTCGACCCACATAAAATCACACACACAAACACAGCCACACACATACATAAACACACACACACACACACACACACACACATATATATATATATATATATATATATATATATATATAGGCTTAATATACAAATTCAAGCAATTAATGAGATCTATACATACAATTGATTTTTTTTTTAAGACAATTACCTGCCTTAATTATTAAAAAAGAAAAAAGAGCAAAAACTCTTCACCAAAAGCCAAAAAAGAAGAAAGAGAAACATCAATTCTGTTGTAAATTAGATGGAAATTATCAAGTACTTTGGGAACTAAGAATAGTGCGAGAAATGAAAATTTACTCTCAAATTGTTTCGCTTTTATGATCAGAGACGCAGAAAGCATATCACTTTTCATTATATATATAGATAGTACGGTTAACAGGGAAAACTCTCTCTCACTCTCTCTCTCTCTCTCTCTCTCTCTCTCTCTCTCTCTCTCTCTCTCTCTCTCCTATATATATATACATATATATATATATATATATATATATATATATATATATATATGTATGTATGTATATATGTATATGTATATATATACATATATATACTTATATATAATATATATATATATATATATATATATATATATATATATATTTCATCCATTACTAGTCCACTATAAAACAAATGTCGCACACATGTCCTTCCTCTCGCCTCTGTTTATGGTCTTTCTATGCCAGTTTATACTGGCATATTTTCCTAGTGTGTCAGCCCATCGTCTTCTCTGACTTCTTCTGTTTCTTTTGCAATCTCTAAGGACTAATTTGGTTATTCTTAAGGTCCATCTATTATCTGTCATGCTCATTATGTCTTAACTTGGCTTGAAGAATAATTGAGACACTAGGTATTAGAAAAACATCATGCCTGTTAGCCCCTTAAGAAAAATAACTAATAGTGTATGCAATGGATTAAATGTAAAAAGAATTAGTTTTTTTTTTTCATTTCTTTCGTTAATTCAATGGATAAGCACAGGAGTTGAACCCTTGTAACGTCACTGATATTGGTTCTGCCATCAACGCCGAGCTCAACACACCCTATTTGCACTGAACGTAGGTGCGTGCTTTTGATCAGTAGGTATTTATTTGTTGTCAATATAGTGGAATTTTAATAAAATTTGCTATGCATGTAAATAATGATACTTTGGAAATAATAGTTCTCCGATATTTCTCGATCTAAAACTAATTAATTTAATGGTAAAGAAACATTGAAAATATATTATTAATTCTTTAAATCAAATACAGTCTTTCTAATCATGTATTTGAAAGGATAATAGAAGTTATCTAACAAATGGAATAAAAAATTACTTATACGATACACTTCTGAAGGAAGGTTAGGTAAAGTATTTTAATCCCTATATTCCACCATGTTTCGAGTATTGTTCTCCTCTCTGGTCTTGAGTTGCTGAATCTCGTCTCAGTTTGTTGTAAATTATGTTATAGTCTAATTGCTTCAATATACATGATGTAAGCATTAATCATTGGCATCGTCGTTTATTTTTTTTTTTCGCATGTTGCAAAAGAAAGGTCTTAATTCTTACTATCCATTGCAGTCAGAAGTTTCCACCATGTACTGACTTGTATTAGTACTAGGCATGCAATTATTTCTACGTGCCTTGCCTTTCCTTTATAGGGTTTAATAATCGTCTTTTTACCTCCCGCCATCTCTACATAAAGGGGTTGGTTGCCCAATGCGCCTTTTACAATGACTTCACATTATCTTGCCATCTAATGCTCTACTTCCTTCTTGATCTTCTCACACAACAGGTTCCTCCAAAGCCCTCTCCACCCCCTCCCCCTCACCCATCCTCCACTCGTACCCACACCATCTCAGTCATGACACTATTATCATCTTGGTAATCTTTACAACATCTGCCATTCTTCATAGTTCATTATTTCACAATATTTCTAGCAGTAATGATGCCATAATCCCCCTTAGTATTCTCATCTCCTTTCTCTCAAGCTTTGTTTCCTCTTCACTTTAAAGCCAAAGTTTCTGATCCATATATTAACACAGGTCTTATTACTGTGCCACAGATCTTGACTTTCACATTGATTGGCAGTTTTTTATCACATACCACTCCTGCTACCTCCCTCTACTTTCCCCATGCTGCTTTTATCCTGTTCTCAACTTCAGCCTCACATTCTCCGTCTTGATTTATATATTGTCAATATCTAAACTGCTCGACCCATTTTATAACTGCTCTTCTACTTCCCGTACCTTCCTTACTGCTCGTCATAGCTTCAGTTTTATCAACATTTACCTTTAAGACACCCGTTTCCAAAGTCTCTTGCTACTCCACCACCCTTCTCTAAAATTCTTCCTCATCATCTGCAGTAATCATCAAATCATCTGCATATAGCAACTTCTACAATTCTTCATTTCTCATCCCTTCACTTAAAACATACATGATCAATACAAATGAAAAAAGGGCTTAATGCCTACACCTGGTGTAATCCAACACTAAATTCAATAACTCACTGTATATGAGAAGTTTAATGCGTCATGAGATAAAATTGTAGCATGAACTTCATATTATGTTAAAATTTCTCCTTTGGTGGCTAAACAGGTTAAGTTTCAGAAGTTAAAACTAGTTACAAATGTTATTATTATTATTATTATTATTATTATTATTATTATTATTGTTGTTGTTGTTGTTGTTGTTATTTTTGTTGTTGTTGTTGCAAATGCAAAGTTAATGTTACTGGAGTCATATCAAATGAATTTCCAGTGAACAGTGGAGTATTCCAATGGAATGTATTGTCACCTATGTTGCTTATCCTTCTTATGGATTTAATAATTCATGGCTGACTTAGAGTATGCTTATGACGCTGTCCTTATTAGCAGAACACCACAGGACTCGCAAAGCTTGCTTACCAGAATGCATGGAATATCACATGAGGTTGGGTGAAGACGAATAGAAAAAGGACAGGGATGATGAGAAGGGAATATGCAATTGAAGATGAAATATCATTGGAAGGAAAAAAAATAATAAGGTGGAATTATTTGATTATTTACGAACTAAGGTCTCGAATATAGTATCTTCAAAATTTAAATTTAATAAAAGATTGAAAGAAAAAATTACACAATGGCTATATTAAGTAAGATTTGGAAGTCATATCACTTGAAATTACATTTCAAAATCAAGCTATATATATATATATATATATATATATATATATATATATATATATATATATATATATATATATATATATACATATATACATATATATATATATATATATATATATATAAAATTTAGTGAGAGCTGTCTTAATGTATAGACATAAATCGCGGTATAACAATGGAACAATACCCAACAGTTTTAGTAGATTCGAGAAAAAAGCCTTCGGAAAAAATATTGGTAAATAGATGCCAGGACATGATTGGAATCGAAACTATGAGAGAAATTACTCGAGGGGCATATGTGGAGGAGATCTTAGTGAGGGGAAGATAGAGATGGTTTTGGCATGCTCTTCACGAGGCACAAGAAGAGTTTTAAAACCCAGGCCTACATGGGTGAAGACTATTAAGCTTGAACTAGGAGATGATGAAAGGAGAAGTATTGATTTAAAAGCTCAAGATAGAGACGACTAGCGAAATCTAACCAAGGCGCTTTGCGTCTATGGACTTGGGAGTAGATGATGAGGATTATCATTATTATTATTTAAGCTACAGTCCTATTTGGGAAAACAGAATGCTATAAGCCCAAGGGCTCCAACAGGGTATATTGACCTCCAAGGTAAGTAAATAAGGAAACGTGGAATAGTGTGCCCGATTGAAAAAAAAAATGACACGATAGTAAGGATTATAATAAATACTTAAAATATACCAATTTCCTCTAATATATTCTGCTATTTTAATTTAAAAATGAACATCAGAAGAAGAATGAAATTGGGAAAAGAAAATCTTGAACCATGAAAATATTTTGAGGCTACTTATATGGATTTATACTACCACTTTATTCTCAAACTACAAATAAGCATCATGGGACAACAGATATGAGAAAAAAAACTTGAATATATGCTATAAATTACTTTGAATAACTTATACACTATATCAAACTCTTTTGGGAAATGAAATATCTATATAGAAATATTTAAGATATACTTTACCTATTTGCCATGCTGCCCTGGAAACAGAATACCATTAATAACTATTGAAAGACTGTATGCAGAAATTCATAGTAAATTCATAAGATACAAAGGAAATTGTAATCCTCGAAAAGTAATAAGAATGTATAAATTTATCTCTACTTTATCAATACCCGATCTCATATTATGAGGAATTATTAATTTTACCGTTAAAACATAAACCTATTTTCTTCAGATGCCCTATTTTTTTTCTTTTTTACTTTCGCTTATGGTACGTTACCTTGCTAACTATTTATTTGTTTAAATCTCCTCCATGTCTTTTCACTTGAAAAAAAAAAAATAAATTGTTTATTTTTAATTGCATATTTATCATCGTTATTACTGAGAAAAATTCTAATTGAAAATACAAAGCGAATTACAGTAGATCTCTACAAAAGCCTCTCCTACCTAATTATACTATAACCATTTTTTCCATCTATCATTAGTTCCTTTATTTACCATTCATTATGGAGTTAGTATATTTGAATCACATTTTTTTGCTATGCAATAGCAAAAGAACCTTTGAAACTGGACATACACCAATTTCAGTGGCCATATTTGATAGTTGCATACCAGAATATCTATAAAAGCAGAGACAAAGAGATAAAATCTAAGAATTTTATGTTGAATGTTAGTTAAATATTTTTTATATATATATATATATATATATATACAGTATATATATATATATATATATATATATATATATATATACTATATATATATATATATATATATATTATCCCTTTATCATTTTACAATTCCACTAGCGTAGAGGAGTTTACGTATTTACGAAGTAAATAACAAAAGCAAATCAAACAATAGCAAATTTTAACTTTGGGGATAGAATGAATAATCATGAGGCATGGATTTAAAAAAGGCTAAATCTGTTTTTTGGAGGGCAAAAAAATGGCCTTACTAGGAAATTGAAGATAATTTTCTATACACTTGTAGGAAAAAATCGTTTATGGATAAGATTCTTTGAGGCATATAAACGTCAGTCAGATAGCTTTGGACATACATCTATTCTGACGGAGGTGTACGGGAACTCACCACAATGCTGTTTGGCTTTTCAAATCAAAGCATCTAAATCTATCATCCTTTTATTTTTCTTGTTGATTCTTATCATATGTTTCCTGCGTATTGCAAAACACCGTACCATATAATTACACACATATACATGATACATTTCCTTCATATAAACGGTTATGAAGCAGACAGGGAAATAAAATGAAAAAAAAAGAGCTAATTAGCTCTTTTTACAAATGATAAGTATCAAGTACAGATGATTATGCTATTGCATTAAATGTTTATGTTTTCCTTTACTTGATTTAATCTTATAATGTATAAAAATGTCATATACTTATGAAAGTGTGGAGTCATAATTATTGTAAGTCTTAACAGTTACTATATTAATTATGGTCAGTTCATAGTATTTATTAGTTGCTACCGTTGTTCACAGCTTTGTATACTGGATATATTAATGCATATAGTCATCGCATATTTTGCTACACAGAAGTCTTCAATTGAATGAGAAATTTCGATAAAGAAATCTGTCATGATCATAAATAGCAGAGGAAAAACGAACTTTCATATAAATTCAAATTGTTATAGAGATAAAGATTTGAAGAGTATAACAAAATAATGAACACAACTTTCTATTTGGAATGGTACGAATCAAATAGTGCCAAACAAACAAATCGGAAAATCTCTTGGACATACACTATTTCTCTGTTTGATCTTAAATTGGATGTTAACATAAATGGTTTATCTCTGCCAATCGTCTATTATCACTGAATTATGCAATTCCGACATCCTGGGGACTCCAAGATAAGAAAATCACCATGAATCATCTGCTTATCTATGAATACACGCTTGCAAAGGGTCATTTCTCTCTAAACAACTTCATCTTAAGCATTCCGGCAATACATTATCCAGCCAAAGATTTAGGAAAGATTTGATTTATTTTTCTCATTAATTATACTTGTATTCTTGGACGAATGATGAGGAAATCGTTCTCTGTTTCATGATGATAAAATCTGTACACAGCAGGAAAGAATATTTTTTAATAAGGTGTCTTGTTGGTATTTTCTTTTTATATTATACTCTCTAAAAAGATAAACAAAATCTTTAAATAAATATAACAATATGACTAATCTATCGTTTTAAGGCAAGCTAGAATAAGATTACAATATCATTATTAAGTTCTCATTTTTATAAGATGGTTAATACTTTAATAGATTCTTTTATATTTATTTTATTTTAGTCAATATCCCCGATTAATCATAGAAAATATTAACTTTTTAATTCAATTAATTTCTATGAGATTTTCCTTCTTTCCTTGATCTTATAGCGAATCGTTATCCTCTTAAAATTTTCAACGTTTTTCGTCCCAAAAAATTATGTTAGATATAAAAAATACTACGGCAGCTGGAAAATTTTTATCCTTGATAATATATGGATAGGAAATTCAATATCATGTCATAATTAAATGGTAAGAAAATTAACATGAGTAAAATTTAAACAGATAAATACATAAGATTTTAGATTCTATTTCAGGTACTTTACCTTTTCATCCTAAAGAATAAAAAAACAAACGCATTTTTTTAATACTCTCTTAAATATTTGTTACAGAACTAAAATGATTCACTG
>NC_090750.1:48754834-48762334 GCF_036898095.1 Palaemon carinicauda | reverse complement strand
CTGTCCAAGGCAGAATCGGGCTATTCTACCTTCGATCGAGAATTGCTGGCGGTGCACTTGGCTGTCCGTCACTTTCGTCATTTCTTAGAAGGTACGCCCTTCGTCATTCGCACAGACCACATGCCTCTGGTGCACGCCTTTACTCGACAGTCTGATGCCTGGTCCGCCCGGCAACGCCGACATCTCTCCGCCGTGGCTGAATACAATTGCACTCTTCAATACGTCCGTGGAAAAAAGGAATCCCGTTGCAGATGCCCTGTCAAGAAACACGTTGGCTGCCGTTCAACTGGGATTGGATTACAACGCCCTGGCTGAAGCCCAACGACAGGATCCAGAATATCAAGCATGTAGGACATCCAGCACGTCCCTCCGTTGGGAAGACTTCCCCGTCGACGACTCCAACACCACCCTCCTCTGTGACGTCAGTACTGGCAGACCACGACCTTGGATTCCTGCTCTCATGCGCCGACAGGTGTTTGATTTCATCCACGGCCTTTCACATCCCTCGTGCTGTTCTACTGCACAGCTGCTGAAGGCAAAGTTCATTTGGCACGGCATTTCTAAGGATGCTAAGGATTGGGTCCGCGCCTGTACTACTTGCCAAACTTCCAAAGTACATCGACACACGGATTCAGGAGTGGGCACCTTCCTCAACCTCAGCGTCGTTTCGCACACATTCACGTCGACGTTGTAGGCCCCCTACCCACATCACAAGGACATCGTTACATGTTTACCGTCATCGACCGCTCCACCCGTTGGCCTGAAGCCATTCCCATGAAAACTGCAACGTCCGCCTCATGTACATCTGCCTTACTCTCTGGATGGATTGCAAGATTTGGTATCCCTGAGCATATTACTTCTGACAGAGGAACCACTTTCACCTCTCAATTGTGGACATCATTAGCGAATCTCCTGGGCATCACCCTACATCAGACAACGGCCTACAAACCCGCTGCCAATGGAATAGTTGAACGTTTTCATCGCACCCTCAAAGCAGCTTTGATGTCCCGCTGCAAGGATTCAAACTGGTTTACTCAGCTTCCCTGGGTCCTCCTGGGACTAAGGACCACTCCTAAAGACACCCTCGACGTCTCGGCAGCTGAAATGGTGTATGGCAACCCGTTGGTCGTCCCGGCCGAATTTTTTCCTTCTACAACCTCCTCCGATGATCTCCATGCATACGTCCCGTCGTGGGAAAATTTACTCCATGCCGCCAGACATACAAGCCCCCAGCGAAGCATCACATTCCTACAGACTTGCATTCTGCAACGCACGTCTTCCTGCGCAACGACACTACCAAGCCACCGCTAACACCCCCTTACACGGGCCCTTTCCTTGTGATCCGACGCAGTCCGAAAGCATTCCTACTAAACATTCGTGGCAAAGAAGACTGGGTCTCCATTGATCGTCTAAAACCTGCTTATCTACTGCCAGATGACCCGCGTACAGTTCGCCTCTCTAGAGCAGGGCGCCCTATTTAACATGTACAGTATGTCATTTTTAGGGGGGGAGCCATGTACCAACCGTGTGTCACACGATCGTACATAAATTATTTTGTATATATTATGCTTGTATCTGCGCTCTTCCCTCGCACTAAAAAGAACCAGAATAGACATGTTGGCGTGTCGCCTATGTAACATTGTCATTTTCTCGAACATGTATTTTCCTGTTGCCTTGAGGTTTTGTATATAAAGGAGTGTGTTCTTTAATAAAGATACTCAGTTGATTGCATCCTGCCTTTGAGTTCACAACCCTCTCTCGGCTCGTCACAGATGTTTGGCCAACATAAAATAGGTTACACTGAACAAGGAATGCTATATATTACATTATTATCATTTCCAGAACTATTCTTAATTAACATGTTTTTTTAATGTACAATTATATTTAAACACTACAGCAATGTCTAGTTTTTTCAAAAGGGGTATAACATCGAAAAAACAAACATGAAATGGCAAACAAAGCATATTATTAATTGTTTCCTTTCTCTCTAATTGGACACAATAAAATGTTTTCTTAGCCTTATTCATACATTTTTCTAAGAAATATTTGGGATAACAAAGATCTGTTGCAATTTTTTCTATTTTAGTGAACTCCTCCTCAATGTAATCTGGTCTACAAATTCTCTGACATCTGTTGGATACCCTTCTCCAGTATAAATACGATGTCTTTGTATATGTATTCTCATTGCTGAGTTTGATAATGTCCTGAGTGGATGAAAGTACTAACTCCAATCAAGTCTTTTTCATTTTTCCTTTCGTAGCTATAATACATTTTATATTCATCACGTGTCAGCTTTCATGATTTCTACACACACACACACACACACACACACACACACACACACACACACATATATATATATATATATATATATATATATAAATTCATATCGATATACATATATATTTATATATGCATATATATATATATATATATATATATATATATATATATATATATATATATCCCTTAAAGGGTTTTTTTCATATAGCATTGTAAAATATTTGGTGTGATTATGAATAAAAAAAAGATTAATAACAAATTTCCATCAATTAATTTTCACATAATTTGACGATAATTGACATGTAATGAAACTTACAAACAGACGGACAGAGAGCTATATGTAAATCTAGAGCGAATATAATAGACATCATACTAAACGAGGATCTGTCAGCAAAACAAAGGGGAGAATGAAATACCGCTCTCCATAATAGATTGGAAAGGAAATGTATTAAGAAAACCCAAAGGGTTCTAGAATTCATTGCATCCAATGTAAACTAGATATTGGAAGCTAAATACTAAGGAGGATAAGGCCCTATGAAATTCAGAGAGAGAGAGAGAGAGAGAGAGAGAGAGAGAGAGAGAGAGAGAGAGAGAGAGAGAGATGGGGGGGGGGGCAAAGAAAAAGATTCATGGGAAACCTTTACTTGAGAATTATCCAGAAATTTTAAACTGGATGAAGGTTGCTAAGAGCTTTCATGCGACCGTCCGCTTTACGATCCTTGAAGGCCAAAGATATTTCTCTTGTGGGGGAGAGGAGGGGACGGGGTTAGACGGCTACACGTCTGTTTTAAGCTCCCATTATATTATGAAACCAGACAACTTGTGGAAGCATATTTTGTAATATTTAGATATATTCTTACAAACATAATTTTTATGGAGATAAAAGGCTCTCACATTATTTGCTGGATAAGAGAGAAAAAGGATTACTGAAAAAGACGATCTTCTATATTTAAATTCTAGTTAAAGAAGTGGTGTAAGCTAGCAGTTACGTTTTACGTGGAATATGGAACGTTGGTTGGTTAGGGGAATAAATTCTCTTTTAAAATGTTAATTTAATAGAAAATGCTATAAATAAGTAAACTATTTTTATATTTATATTTATATATTTAAACGAAATATATAGAATGAGAGAGAGAGAGAGAGAGAGAGAGAGAGAGAGAGAGAGAGAGAGAGAGAGAGAGAGAGATGTTGTAATTTTGCTTTCTTCATGGCCTTGGACCATGTGATGACCATAAAATCTCCACTGCTGTACAGAAAACCCTTGATTGTTGTCAGAAAATTCGTATGATTTGCCTGTAATATAGTTTTGCCTTTGACCGTGTTAATCATGAGGCCCTTGTTTTTAAACATAAAGTTAGGAGTGGGTGGGTCTTTTGTTAGCATCATTATTGAATTTCTAAGTAATAGGTCGCAAAAAGTTGTTGATTGGCACCATAATGGGTATAGGAATGTGATATCTGGTGTTCCTCAGGGTAGTGTTCTTAGCCCATTATTTTTCAGACTACAAACACATGGCATGTGGTTTGCACTAAAAAACAAGCTCGTTGCGTATGGGGATGATGCTATTCTCTTTGCATCAATTACATATCCTGAATGTAGAGCTGGGTTTGCTGAATCTTTTAATAGACATCTAACTAATATTAGTGCACAGAGCAAATTATTCTGCATGAAGTTGAAGCATAATAAAACAAGGTGTTATTTTAAGTAGGTCGGTTTTAGTTGCTCCTCAATATCTGGATCAGCATTGATGATGTTTCTTTAACTCTGTATGACTCTTTTGTTTCCGGGCACATCATTTAACTAATGAAAATAATCCACAAAAAATATATTCTCCCTCTTGTTCACAATAGAAATTTTATGCTGTGCAAGGATTAAAAATATAATCAATGACCATTTTGTACTGATCTGGATGTAAAACATAAAAACGTTATTAAACGATTTAATAATAGGAATTGCATTACATGACATAGATTAAATGTTATTATGTAAACTATTATTTAAAACTAAATCATTATCTCGGTATAAACTGACATTCTCACCGAAAAAAAAAAAAATGTATGAAAAATCTAATACTCCTTATTTACATAATACATACCTATGAGATGTACTCTTTAATTCTATTCAACACACAAAAGTGAAATAAATGTATTTTGAAATATAGTTACTTTGGTTTTACTTCGTTAGCTAATTTATCTTACATGGCATTTTCTCCCACTATTCCAGCGATGGAAGGAATATCACAATCTCTATTAACAGGAATCACGTAGTATCAATTACTCATTACTGTCGATGAAATCGGATAAAGTTAGAGTTGTATAAGAGATGAATAATGGTATCATTGATTGTCCAATGAATGGATTTCCTGATGTGAGCTGAGTAGGTCATTAACTAGATTGAAAGATTAGAAAGTTGTCTGCATCACTACTGCATTACCATGATAAATATCATAGATAGTGACCCTTATATAAATGATTATTCTTTGAATAATTGATCTTTTTTTCAAGTAAATAGACATCAACTTCTTAAACTTTGTCATTATCATTGCTGCCATAAATAACAAATAGCTAATTATTTGTATATAAAATTCTAAATATTAGAAGGAAGCCACAACATTCGATACATGATGGAATTTGTTATCAAAAGAATTTCCTACTGATAAATTTTACTGTTATTGACAAAATGTATTTACAATGTTTTCAAAATGTCATTTGATAGTTAGCTATATTTTGAAAGAAAGTTCTCCTTTCTTTTATATAGGAAACAACATTGACCAAACCTCATTAAGAGGGGGGAGTCATGAACCAGCAACTGCTAAGATGTTTCGTCCTTTGAAAGATATCTTATTTCTACGGTTCGTGAAATTTTTAGCCATATAAAGTTATGAGAAAACAGGGAAAAAAATAGTTGGTCTACTTTTATAAAAAGACAACAAATATCGTTTCAAAAATAAATTTTATTTGTTTAAAAAAAAAAACAAAAAAAAAAAACAAGGACACTTCGTTATGAAATGAAAACTATGATACAACAATTATTTGCTTAAAAAATTTATATCAGCACGTATCTCCAAAGGGCAGCATGCTTTTATCTCTCACTCAAACAATATACACATTTGTACTCAAATACACACGTGTATATATATATATATATATATATATATATATATATATATATATATATATATATATATATATATACACATCTATATATTTATATTTATATATATATATATATATATATATATATATATATATGTATATATATTCATTTATATATATATACATATATATATATAAATTTATGTATGTATGTATATATACATACATACATACACACACACACACACATATATATATATATATATATATATATATATATATATATATAAAGTGTACTGTATATATACATATATATATATATATATATATAGAGAGAGAGAGAGAGAGAGAGAGAGAGAGAGAGAGAGAGAGAGAGAGAGAGAGAGAGAGAGAGAGAGAGAGAGAGAACTGTATATATACATATATATATATATATATATATATATATATATATATATATATATATATAAGGATGATAATCAACACAATATCATGCTCAAATAGAAAAAAAAAAAATTATCTCACATTGGAAACGAACCCTAGCTCCTTCAAATGAAAGGCCAGGTCACTTCCAACCATGCCACCAAACAAAAAATATTTAAAGAGACAAATTTAATTGGCCCCAAAAAACGGCTGGTGGTTAACCTTGGTGTTTTATGGATTTTTTTTTTCTTTTTTTGGGGGGGGGGGCCTTGAAATGTTGCTAAATTGCACTAAAAAAAAAATATTGCAATTCCAATCGTAAATTGGTGATCAGAATTGCAAAACATTGTATTTTTCCTTTTGTTACGACCCTTGTCAGGCCGCGGTGCAAGTTCTTATTGCACGATAAGCGAGGTCAGTGTTTACAATAATACCCAGCAGTAAAATGGTCAGCGGAAATGAAAACACTTGGGAAAGCTTAACAATATCTAATAACAACAAAACTTAGAACAGTCAGCCTTGTGACTACCTAACAATCAGAATTAATAATTAACAACTAATAATTAACAATTAACAACTAATAATTAACAATTAACAATTATTAAAATTCCCCGGCAGGAAACCACACTCTCAACGAGAGAGTCAAACATTTAAATAATTAACCACAAATAAAAAAAAAAAATATGTATTCTCACATTCTTTGGATCTGGATAAAATCACCCCCTTCTCCAACCAAGGTAGTGACTTCACTAACACTCAGCTAGCGTAGGGAGTGCAGTTCAGCAGGACTCCTCATCAAAGGAAGGGAAATGGAGTCCCAACCCAAAAAGAAGTTAAACAATATCTCCTACCTGGTAACTGCCTCCCTGCATGTCACCACGAGCTCCAAAGCTCCCGCAACTGCCTATGGCGAGGATGCATTGATGGTGGTGTCTCTCCCGTGTCCACCTTGAAACCGGGATTCCTACGTCTGCACTGCGGACTGCAGAAGAGAACACACAGGAATTGCAAATCACAGCAGGTGGCAGAAATGCACCTGCTAAAAGCCGTAAATCGTTGGTGTCGCAATCCTCAGAAAAGATCACACAAGCCAGCGGCTGCAGTAGGTCCGGGGAGCCTCGAGCTCGAACTGTGTCTCCTAACCATCGAGTTCCTTGCACGTAAACACAGAATAGAAACAAGCGTTAAACTAGACACTTATAAATCTTTAAGCGAGCGGGGAGGAGGCTAAAACGGAACTTCAAAAGAAAAGAAAGATAATTCACAATTGAAACCTTATTAACTTCATCTTATGCTAATTTTACATAAAACAAAAATGCAGTAACAAGGCTGACGTAAACAAAAGTAAAAATTACGTTAATACATAATACCTTCATCCCCGAAGAAAAAAAAAAATTTAAACAGAATTTTTTTTTATATATATACAGATGGAAATGCAAGTGTAAAGTAAGAACAATAAGCATAAAAACAAAGCAATAAATCTAAAAGCAAACAGAAAGTACCCCTAAAGAATACAAGCCAAAAAGTTTTATATAGCTTACCATTATTTTTAAGTTCCAATATCACCATACTTCGTCAAAAATCTCCAATTCTATGGAAACAAACCTACCTAACTAAACCTAAATAAACTTACAGGTATGCCCACAGACATACACCTTATCCTACAATACACGGGCATTATAGGCCTGAAAGTCATATA
>NC_090750.1:48739834-48752334 GCF_036898095.1 Palaemon carinicauda | reverse complement strand
GATTAAATAATTCCATACGTATGATCTTTTCAATATGATATTCTTTTCAAGCTGAAAATATGGATTAAAGGTAGTGCTAAAATGGTGCCAGCAGAATATAAGATCAGATATTGCTTTACGATTTGGACGAAGAGAATCAGATGAAGATTTGAGCCCTTTTTAGGAGATAACTTTTACTCCTTATTATCTCGAGCTGATGGAAGACGACTTTCGATTGATGGTTCACAAAGATTATGAAAGCGTGTTTTTCTGAAGTTAATAATACCACTAATTAAAGACTCTGGCATTATACTGAAGTAGTTTATCAATGCATCTAGTATTAGAAGCATGTTTAATTATTTGATCTATTTCTAGAACTATAATATATTTGAAAACAAACAAATAGAATTTGGTTTCACTAGCACAGGAGGCAAGAGTATGACAGAGAGATTTTATCTGTTATAAAGTCTATGGTTAAGTATGCGGAAAACCTTTTTCAATAAAATGCTTTCCTTTTATTTTCTTTAGATGAACTGTGACTACTTTTCTTAATGAAATATCATAATCACAGATTATTTTTCAAAGATACGAGTATAACTTTTAAGGAAATTTTCTCCTTTTATTTACTTCATAGATATTAATGTTGGCAGAGTTATTTCAGTGGTCCACAGCTATTCTCTCTCTCTCTCTCTCTCTCTCTCTCTCTCTCTCTCTCTCTCTCTCTCTCTCTCTCTCTCTCTCTCCTCTTCTTCTTCGTCTTCGTTTGTCATCATATGATGAAACAACTTTTTTAAAAACAAAAGGATATGCATCAAGAAGAGTGGACCCTTTTTACCCTCGGATAGATTTTCGATATTACCTCATTACTCAGGGTAATGAGGGTATCTTGAATTAACACGTTTTTTGGGGAGAGGGGGGAGCGTAAATGTGCTAGTCTGCTATGCAGTTACAATCACATATAAAGCTATTCTTTCTAGTCATATATAGGAACATTGGCCACCGAATTAGGAAATATTTTAAAAGTAAATCTGAAACTTATTTGATTTCTTCTTTTATCATATTCGTGAGAAAGTGAAAACAAATATATTCATCTAAATGAAACCAAACTTGATACCTAAATAAAAAGTGACACTTTTCTTTTTTTACAGATACTGAATTACATTAAATGATACAATTACAGAGTACGTAAAAAAATTACTTTAGTTTTTCAGCGGCAGAATACTTTTATAGTAAGTGGGGCTATAGGGTTTGATTTAAAAGCAGTCTTCCAAGATGAATGAATCTGAATGTGCATATAGACAATTACAAATTACATGCATGTAATTATGTATGTATATATGTATACACACACACACACACACACACACATATATATATATATATATATATATATATATATATATATATATATATATATATGAGAAATTTTAGTATGACTCGATACATGAAACTTCCCTGAAAAATACAGGTGAAATTTCAAAAAATCACCTGGATGGATATAATTGAAGAATGTAAAAACGAAAAAAAAAAAAAGAATTATGGAGAAGTTTAGGGCACCTCAAATAAGTATTCAGAAGGAATGGTCGTTTTAAATTGAATATAAACATATTCTCTTTTAACTTGAAGGAGCTACTCGCACTCCAAGACTCAGAGGACTTTTGTTAATGAACAGATCAATACGACGCCACGTAATGTAAACTGAACAGCAAAAAGCCTGGAATCCAGATCTTTCCTGAATGATCAGTAGTTGCCAAAAATTCAGAGAGAGAGAGAGAGAGAGAGAGAGAGAGAGAGAGAGAGAGAGAGAGAGAGAGAGAGAGAGAATTAAATTCATATTTTTTACGGTAAAATATAGTCTTTTAATGATTCATGGAATTAGGGTGAAACATGTGAGTATTCAAATGTCTTGTACTTTACTCCTTTTTTTTTTAGGGGGGGTGTCCTAGGCATCTTCTTAATGAAATTATCTCATTTATATTTTAATCTTCCCTCCCCTCACTTATAGGTAGTATCTTAGCCAGGGCACCAGCCACCCGATGACTTACTACCACGTGAGAGTTATTGGATTTTTCAACTGGCTAGACAGTACTACATTAGATTCCTATCTCTGGTTACGGCTAATTGTTTCTTTTCCAAAACATACACTAGAAAAGCTGGCCTATTCTTTTTACATACTACTATGTCCTCATACACCTGACAACACTGAGATTACCAAACAATTATTCTTCAATCAAGGGACTAACTACTGCAAGGTAATTTTCCAGAGGCCATTTTCCTCTTGGTAAGGGCAGAAGAGACTCTTTACCTTTGGTAAGCAGCTCTGCTAGGAGAAGTACTCTTAAATTTCAAACTATTGTTTTCTAGTATTGGATAGTGCCTTAGCCTCTGTACTATGGTCTTCTGCTGTCTTTGAGGCAGAGTTCTCTTGCTTGAGGGTACACTTTTCTTTCTTCTTTTTTTCATGTGTTCTTTTTTTTCTTTTTTTTTACATATTTCATGCATGAAAGATCTATTTTAATGTTGCCACTATTCTTAGAATATTTAATTTTGAATGTGCATTAATTCTCTCTAAGTTTATCTATTTCTTTGTTCCCTTTCCTCACTGATCTATTTTTTCCTAGTTGGAAACCTTGGACTTATAGCATCTTGCTTTTCCAAACATGGTTGTAGCTTGGCTGTTGGTAAAAATAGTAATTACTATTGTTCATAGTAGTCTCTTAAACTTAACAACAAAAAACTTTACATGCTTTACTATACAGTATATATTTTGTTTTATCTTTCTAATAAACATATCTCATAGTCTTTTATTGTAAAACCTTTTCCCTTGTTTAAGAGTACGTTAGTTCCCTTGAAAAGAGCTCCTCACTCCTTTACCTCTTCATGCTACTACCAATTACTCCCCATCAGCTTCATTATCAAAACTTTGTCTTTCCTAATGAAAGATGTCTCCCTACATACTCCTGTTTCAGACAGGTAACATGATAAAGTTCTGGTCATTCCTTTTCTCCAAATTACCTCCAGATATATAGACTTTCTACAGGATGTTTTCTAATTATCTCAATTGCGCTTTACTATCTACATATGTGCAATGTCTTCTGAATATTTTGAAAAAAGCATTGCCTGTTCAATGTTCAGATATACACATGCATCATTTATAGGGAAGCTAAGTATAAACACCCATTTTACCTAAAAAATAGAAAGACGTGCTAAAAATGTGAAAAAAAAAATCAATGTTACTTGGTAGGGCAGGCAGCCATATTGAACGCCATTTTGAATGTTTAAAACACTTAAATATACAAATGCTTTTTATTTACTTCATGATGGAAGGTTAAAATCATACAAGAAAAAAAATAGACTATTACATGTCTTTAGCTATATAAAACATGTTAGTTAAACATTTACGACCCTTGTCCGCCATCTTGGATCTGGTCCATGACAACGGCCAGTAAATAGGTAACAGCTTAATTCGAGTTCCTTATGTCATATATACTTCGAAAACTACATGTTTCTCATTTCTATCTTATAAGCCCACAAAACTTATTTTTTTTTTTTTACATACGGCCATGTAATAGTGATATGTTGATGTGGATATCAGGGTAGGCCTCTATTTCACTTGAAGATTCATTAATATTTTTATGTAATTTACAAGATTCCAGTTTGAGAAATTCTATCTGTACAAAATATTAGAGAAAAATAAACAATATAAACATAATATTATATATCCATTACATATTTAAATTCAAGTTTTAGATACAAATACGTTTACACTCACAGAAACAATAATACACATACAAACAAACACACACACATATATATACATACACACACATATATATACATATATATATATATATATATATATATATATATATATATATATATATATATATATATATATGTATGTATGTATATATATGTATATATATGTATATATATTATATATATATATATATATATATATATATATATATATATTTATATATATATATAAATATATATATATATATATATATATATATATATATATATATATATATATATATATATATAAGAGAGAGAGAGAGAGAGAGAGAGAGAGAGAGAGAGAGAGAGTCTCACAAAAACATCCACAAACAGGCAATATTTTATGCTCTACGGGGCTGCAGTTTTGCAATAGCCCGTGTCTGGCCGCAGGGGCCAGACAATATAAAAGTAAGCAAGCATGCTATGTAATCTTTTTTTATCAAAAGGTAGTAAAAGAAATATGATAAATCTTATATATCTTTCACAAATACGAGATATTCTACAAGTAGATAAAAACCTAGATTTATTAGATTAAGATATGATTTACCTGTTTCATTTTATTTATGTTCATTCTCATAAAGATGAGAAAAAAAAATTTATTTTCGGTATGAATAAATCAAAAGACATATTTTATAAGGGAGGAAAGGCTGATATAGTTTACAGCTCGGTGATTCCACTGGCATTTTCGGCCCTACGCTCCAGTTACCATTCTGCGGGTGGCTCTACCATTCTGTTTGTGCAGTGGACCGTGTGATGGGCCCTCTGGCAAAGTAGCAACATATTTGTGTGGGAACCATAGTATTTCGACCACTAGTTTTATCTCTGAATACTTTTTTATCTTTTACTTTATCTATTGTATTTAAATTGGAGGAAATTATAATGCTTTCGTCGTTTTTCAACGCATGGTAGTGTTACTTATGTAAAGTTATCAACGACCCAAGTCGTGGTAATCCGTTAAGGTTTTAACAGGTGGGTATTTGAGTGACATAAGCTTATATACAAACAGTTGAGAATAACAATAACAAAAAGACTTTAATAATACGAAACATGCTATGACAAGCTTAAACAGGTTTTTATATCATAGAGAGAGAGAGAGAGAGAGAGAGAGAGAGAGAGAGAGAGAATGCAGTCGTCACATTACAATGTAAGAGCGTGTTCAAAATTCACAAGCATTTCATGGTTACCCACCATAAAACAGAAATACATGTGAAGTTGGAGCCCTACTCTGGAGAGGCTAACTGTAGGAAGTCATGTTACAAGATGTTCGCAAATTTTAGGTGACCAATGGAGACCCAGTCTTCTTTACCACTGATCTTAATTAAGAAAGCATTTGGCTTGCAACGAGTAACAAGGAGAGGGCCCATGTAAAGGGCTTGCAAGTGTTGACTAGTACAAATACTTGTTTTGGTATTTAAATCTTTCATTATGTGTTGCTTGGCTCGGGACTTGAAATTCTGGCAGGAGGGTGTAAATTTCCCCAAAAAGTAACATAAGTTCTGGAGATTAACGGAGGAGGATAGAGATAACAGAAAATAAGCAGTGACAGCTGAAAGGTCACCCTAAACCATTTCATTTCCTGAAAAATACAGGGTGTCCTTAGGAGTGGTCCTTTATTCCTAACAGGACCAATGGAAGATAAGTAAACCAGATGAAGTTATTGGAACGAGATATGAAAGCTGATTTGAAGCTGCAAGGAAAATATTCAACTATTCTGTTTGTTGTATGGTTTTAGGTAGGGGTCTGATGTAGGGTGAGTCTCAGGAGATTTACTAATCATGTCCAAAATTAAGAGGTTAAAATGGTACTCTTTCAGAAGTAATATGCTCAGGGATACCAAATCTCACTATCCAACTTGAGAGTAAGGAGGATATACATCTGGCAATTGTTGCAGTTTGCAAGAGGATGGCTTTAGGCCAATGAGTAGATAGTGACCTTAAAAATGTAAGAATATCCTGGTGATATGAGTATAGTACTTACTAAGTCAGCAAGAATGTGAGGAAAACGACGCTGAGGTTATGGAAAGAAGCCAATACCTTAATATATGTGTCAATGTACTTTTGAAGTTTGGTTAGATGTAGAGCTGTGGAGCCATTCCTGCCCATCCTTAGTAATGGTGTGCCAAATGAACTATGTCATCAGTAGCAGTGCAATAGATCGGAGAATCTTTGGATTAACTGAAATATCTGAAATCATAGACGAGGTTACATTGTAGTCATCGAGGGTAATGTCTTCCTAAAGGAGGGATATGCAGGATGTCCTACAGGCTTGGTACTCTGGATCTTTTCTGTAGTATTCATCCAAGGTGTTGTAAAAAAATCCTGGGTGAATGCCATCCAATGTGTTTCTTTACAGGGCATCGACAACCGGATTTATTTTACCAAGATTCAGGCATCGGATAGTCCAGTGATGGTGTGCACCAGAGATAAGTAGTCCATGCAAATCGCGAATGGGCAGGCCATGTACGAAGTGGTGAGATTGGCGGACAGTCAAATTCATTGACTGCTATTTTCGGTTAAAGGTATAGCAACTGCATTCTGCCTTGGACCGTTGTTTTGCTGAAAAAAGTCAAAGTGTATGGAGAGCTATTGCCTAATTGACTGAGTATTGTACCAACAGTAAAATCACTGTTGTCAGTGGAGAGGAGGAGAGGGAAATGTGGCATGGGAAAAGTGAGAGAAGCAGGGGTTGATAGAGCTTTCTTTGCATTACAAAAAGACACCTTCATAAGGGGATAAAACTCAGAGATTTTTGGTTTGCCCCTGAGTGACTCGTTGAGGGGGGAAAGAGTGGTGGTGATGGCTGACAATTTTTGGTGATAATATTTCATCACGCACAATAATTCTTACAATAGTTTGACGGTTTGAATAGCTTTTACTTTCTCAGGGAGGGGGTGGACACCTTCAGGAGTGATAAGGTGCAGTAAGAACAACACTTCATTGGCACCAAAGGCACAATTGCCGTACTGGACTACAAGGCCCCTCAGTTGTAGACGGTCAAGAATGATGTATAGGTGATGGAGGTGTTCCCCTTTGAAGGAAGAGAACACAAGTTTGTTATTCACATAATGTACAGAGAAGGGGAGGTCCCCTAAGAGGAAATACATAAGGCCTTGAAAAGTGGTCCCTGTATTATGAAGGCCAAAATGATGGTAATTGGATAAGTATGTTCCGAAGGGCTTGGTTATGGCAGTCTTGTAATTCACAAAAGGACACAGGGAGTCATCCTTCTTCAGGACAATGTGTAGGGGTAACGTCCAAGAGGTAGAGGCCTTTTAGTTGAGGTCCATATCTTCCATACCAGTGAACATTCATTTAGCAGGACCCAAAAAATGGCCACACGCTTTAATCTGGCAAACATTGCTTGGCCCTATTGTCTTCATATTGTGATAAAGCCCATGCTTGGTGTGAACCATAAGCGATTGGCGAAGTTCTGGTTGGAAAGCTTCCTGGTAAAACGTGAGGAGGTGGGCGCAGATATCAGTGATTGGGCTTATGTGCTGTGTGTGTGACATATTTGGAGGTTAAAAGATGTGTCAACATATATGAGTGTGCATAGACTAAACATCATCATCAAGAAGGAATTGGATATTGTTGACGGAATCCGCACTGATTATTTGCTATGTTATGTTGGCAACGAGGAAAATTAAATTGTATTTGGTGCTCTCAAATGATAGTGTGAGTATCTAGTATGCGTGATTGGGTGAGATAGATCCATTGGCAGCTAGCTACCAGGCGAGGGGCAGCATATATGGGTGATGAGCAGCTTTATTGCCACTCTGACATGTAACGGGGCCGGCGTCTGTGTCCTACTGCATTCAAATCAGCTTTGGCTATGCTCTTCGCTAGGAGTGGAGGTGTTGGTGAAAGTCTTAAAGTTGGTAAAGTGGATCTCCAGTTTATTATTATTATTATTATTATTATTATTATTATTATTATTATTGTTCATGGAATTTGGTCATGAAGGATTTGGGTAGGCACAGTACCCAAAGGGATTTAAGTAGGTTTATTCACGAGGGGTGCCATCTGTGGCAGGTTGCAGGCATGCCAAGCTCGTCATTTCACTATGGTGTGCAAATCATTTTGGTTCCCCAACAGTTGTTGGAGAGCAGAAAAAACTTGGCTACACTAGCAGCTGACAATGATAAATACTGCTCCGGGTGGCATGTTTCAAGGTAGTCATACTATATTATAATTATTGTCACCTTCTTAAGAACGTCAAACATAGATTTCAGGAAAAGTGTCTTTGGGAATTGCTGTAATGACAAAGTTTTATATGGTGCTTGAGAGAGTCACCTCCTTTGTTAGAAACTGAACTTTGGTACGCTGAAACCAGTCAAAAGATTGACTGCCTGTGAATTTTCATTGTTGTACTGTGAATAAAAGAATTAGGTTCAATGGGCAACATTGTCAAAGAGTAGGGCGCAGGGGTAATCAGGACGGTGGAGGGAAGCTGGTGACTTCATGAATCACCAATTTGGCAGGCTGATAAGGATCCTAACAGGAATACGAGCTACACATGACTGATTTATTAAAGTGACATAATGGTTGGGAATAGCAATGGTATTGAGACTTTAACAACATGAGAAATGCAATGGCAGGCTTAACATTTTTTTTTCTCTTATCAATGTTACTGTCGCCTGTTACTTTAGCCTTCTAGGTGCGTTATACACATTTAGATACCTGAACATGACGAGTTGTGTTCTCAAGTCAGATCTAGGACTCTCTCTCTCTCTCTCTCTCTCTCTCTCTCTCTCTCTCTCTCTCTCTCTCTCTCTCTCTCTCTCTCTCTCTCTCTCTCATATATATATATATATACATATATATATATATATATATATATATATATATATATATATATATATATATATATATATATATATATATATATATAAATATCTATATATATATAAATATATATATATATATATATATATATATATATATATATATATATATACATGAATACCATAAGTTTTATACGGTTGTTATATAAATTACCAGATTAAAGTATAACCAAAGGCGTGTTAATAGTTTTGTAATCATATACTTATTTTGTCAAAATCAATAATACATCCAGCTATGAAGATAAGCCAAACGTTCTAAATTTGAGGAGTATATTGAACGTTAAAACATGTTACTTTACTTATAATTTTATGACCAAATAAGATTTTTTAAAGTGTTGGTGGTTATAGATATTTACAACGTCTGCAAAGATTTATGAATCAGCCTTAAAATCCATAATTCTATTTAGGAATTAATCACACATAATAAGTTCATGTTTGTAGAAGAGTGAGGGGAAGTGAAAATAGGATTGAATAAAAAAATCCCTTACATAGGTACTCGTATATATAGTCAGGGGACTAGACTGATAAAAAATGACAAAAAGTTATCTTGCAGATATATAATTCTTTTCATGTTCTGGAACATATTGGACACTAGTAAAAACGACGTTGTTAATTAACTTGAAACTCTTGCTCATCAATGTTTGTGAAAGAAGCTTGAATTAAAAAGACCTGAACCTAATATTGGAGGGGGCAAAAGACATTTATAAAATTAATAGTACAGTATGATAAAAACTCTAACACATAAATGCTCCGTTTGCAAAGGAATAATAAAGAAATAATATGTTTTTGAAGTTTCCTTTGAATATACATGCTGAAAATTCTAAAACACTAAGGCTAATCATGTATCATTTGGGAGATAGAGGTTTTCTGTATATATTCTAAGTCCCTCAGCATGATTAAGAAAAAACAAATTCGTCGGTAGTTAATCAGTAAACTACTCATAAGGAAACAATTCGTCCAAAATACAATTTATTCAAATACTTGCTTATATATATATATATATATATATATATATATATATATATATATATATATATATGTGTGTGTGTGTATATGTATGTATATATATATATATATATATATATATATATATATATATTATCTAAGTTTTTATAATATGCTCTTGTTAACTATGGATTAATCTAATACATCCACTATATATGGTGACAAAAAATTTCCCTTTGGTAAATGTAGTGGTTGTTGGAGCTTTGCATCTTCCAGACGAAGAGGGATAAAATCTCTTTACTTTACCAATTTGCATAATACATTTCTGAGTAGTCCCTTGATGTGGGTCGAATAAGGATGATGGATAGGCAGTTTATGCCGTTGAATATGATCTGGGCTGACATGGCTCTCGGCAAACGTTTCAACAAAGATGGGAATTCAACGCTGTTGAGGACGATAGTCCAGATAGGTCAGAAGCATTCACCATACCGTGGAGAATCCTTATAGAAAGTAGTCAGCAATCTAACCAACATCATGGTGCAGCAATGTTTGATGACTACGTATCGCTTTACCCTTCAAATTGTTTCAATTGAAACATCACTGTACTTATATCAATTTTGAAAGAAACAGATATCAGTTCCCTGAAACCCTTGTTGAGTAGATAAATATGCTAAGAATGAGTTCCCTACATTAGATGCTCATGATATACCATGATGGAAGAATTTTGTGGAAAACACACCAAAAATTATTTGTATTATGTAACCTATAATACATGTAATTGTTACTAAGGAAGAACTGTAGGCATGACTATAACTTCTGGTGGTACAGTGGAAAGTTCGACCAAAACTGTTGTCGTTCTGTCAAAATGAGCCCTTGTCTCGTTTAGTGAGTGAGCTGAGCTTTTTATTTGAGGATTCATTCTGACATATCAAACGTAACCCAAAATCAGTCTCAAAAACAAACCGTGGGTGTTTTAATTGTAATAACAGATTTCATTATATAATTCCAGTTAAAAGAATATGTTACAGTTTTACGAAAACCATCACAAAATCCGGTGAGACGAATGAAAAAAAAATCTATGAGCTATATCAATAAAATGCAAAAACTATAACCAAGTGTAAAACAAATTCAGCCATACATTGATTAAAAATGAATAATCGCCGAAAAAGTTATAAACCTTTGTAATATATTCAAGTATGCATATAATATTGCATTAGGATATGTAATCGTAAAAAATAAATATGCATATTGACATAGGGTAATTAATCAACAATGAATTCTTGCAATAAAAGTTCATTGCTAGACTTTCCGGCGAGAAGAGTGTGTTTTTCAGGGTTTATGTCAATTCCGCGTATATGCAGTTTCCTCTGTATATATATATATATATATATATATATATATATATATATATATATATATATATATATATATATATATATATATATATATATATATATATATATATAGCAACATTAACTGTAGTGTATGTGAAACAATGTGGGACACAAGTATGTGAGAATATCATGCAGATGATATTAAGTTACGATAAATAAAGAATTTAACACTGTGTTCCATAAAATAATTCTCTCAAGTCTTATGGACGTTATAAACACAAAAATCCTATACTGATCTCAAAAGATTTTTCTTTTTTATTTGTTACTAAATATTATACTGTGATAAACGTTCTGATATGCGGATGGAATATTTAAAGCAAATCACCGAAATATTATGATTATTTTGGAGAAACTGGAAAACATAAAATAAAGTTAAACTTGAAAAATGCCCTGTAAAATGTGTGCAAGAGTATTTATAAGTACAGCAATACGCGATAGTGTTAGAAAACTCGGAAAATACAAACATAATATCATGCTGGTCAGGGTCCAGTCTTTATTTTGGATGATTGACATCACTGGCCTTCTAACTAATAGTGTAAAAGATAAAATTAAGAAATAGCCTACTAAAAATACTAGAAATGAAAAATAGTTGATTTTTTATGTAAATTACTCTTATAGCAACAATAGTTATTGGAATTATCATAAGTGGCCAATTAATACAAGAATGATAACAAAAGCAAAAGAAGATTACTGAATATGGAAATTATTTAAGCTCACCTAATTTTACAATATATTTTATAAGCTTTATATTAAAGATCTCCAAAGAAAATGTAAGTTAATATTTCCCAATCGGATTAGAGTCTAGGTGTCAAAATGTATCGGTCATATGTATTAAATTGTTATATGAAATTGTCATACCCCTTGATTTTTCAGATAGAAATATATATATATATATATATATATATATATATATATATATATATATATATATATATATATATATATGTATATATATATACTCTCATTGAACAAACACACAAAAATTTTTCTTTAATATTTAGAAGCACTTTTCTTAAAAATCGGTAAGTGAAGATAGTCATTTTTTTTTAAATGTAATACATCTCATTCTGACCTACAGTAACTTTAAACTGTCTAACTTTATTACCTAGTAATATACCTTGTTTGCTGCTAATCGAGTTTTAAAAATGAAAAATACTTAAAATAGAAATTTTTTTCCCTCAATAAATTATGAATATCAGTATAGAGACTGAATTCTGCTCGCTGTTATGGAAACTTATTCATTAAAATTGTAGATCACATTGCCATATCCCTTAAGGCACCCTTATCGTGTGAATTCTGCTGACATAGGAGACCTTTCTCCCTTATTATTCCCAAGTGAAAGCTAGTCATGAGAAAAACAGTTAATTGCTTACCTAATAAGAAAGGTGGATTGAAAGGACTACATGTAGAGGTTCAGGCTTTAATTGCATACGAAACAAACGACGTTTTGTAATGGATGCAGTATTTTTCACATTCCTCAGGGTTAGCGTACTTTTATAGTAAAGGCATTTTAAATACAGAGAGATTAGTATTGTCGTTTAATAGTAAGAAAGAAT
>NC_090750.1:48734834-48737334 GCF_036898095.1 Palaemon carinicauda | reverse complement strand
TAACCCAGTGAGGAAATGGGACAAGGAAAAATAAAATTTTAAGAAGAGTAACATTAAAATAAATATTTCCTATATAAACTTTAAAAACTTTAACAAAACAAGAGGAAGAGAAACAAGACAGAACAGTGTTCCCGAGTGTGTGTGTATATATTTATATATATATATATATATATATATATATATATATATATATATATATATATATATTTATTTTCAAAAATAATATTTCATTCCTTATATATTGTATGACTCCTCTCGAATAAGATACCTCTCAAAGTAACCATTAATTAAGGACCAGAGACAGAGCAAACACAAACTCCTTCGCCAAAAGTTTGAAGAGAGTTTGACGAACTAAGTCAGAACTTCATTTTCAAGTTTGCTTTGCGATAGCATCATCATGCAGGCTGAGGAAACTGGTTCAAGTAGTAAATGTCATTGCATCTCATTCAAACTCGAATATAATTTGATATATATTTTGATCGTGCTGTTAGTATTAACTGACAACATAAGTATTCGCATTTGTGAAGAAAATAAGATATTAGGATCTATTCTATTTGTCTGCATAATGATCTAAAGAAACTTTTGAATAAAGATTTATATATTCTGAAAGGTAATGTAGTTTTAATATCTTCGTTTATAATACGGAAAATCAATAATTTTTTTTTTTTTTTTATAAAACATTGGTTAGAAAAACAATTTTAGTTGTGAAGTGTCATCTACTTTTACAACATTATTTGCCTAATAAAACTAAACATATTGCTACTTATTTCAAAAATTGACTTCAATTCATCATTAGATGCTGTCAAAATAGTAAAAATCAATAAAAATATAAATCTTACTACACCCCTATCTTTGTAACGAGGAAAATTGATTCATAGAATTATTTCATATACATGACGTGTCTAGGTGTTATGAGGAGGAAAAGAGAAAAAGTATGGAGGTAAGTTAACTAAAAAAAAAAAGAAAAAAAAATTACTTTCCGTTGCACCCATGCATTTGATAGAAATAAAGAAAAAAATCTGTATTTTAAAAGAAGGACGAGGAATAAAATTAAAGCAATGCAAATTAGTGGTGTGCAGTAGGATCCATGGAGCATAAGTTTGAAAGAATGGAAGTTTTCTTTTTTCCCTAACCCAAGCGCCCCCCCCCCCCACACACAAAACCCTTATAAGTAACAAAGCCCTTTTCTATGCTGATTTTGCATGTTAGAAATAATATGAATTACTAATGAGGCTTATACGTCACTCACAACTGAAGAAAGTCGGCCACACATTGAGCAAATGATTTTTACTCATTATTCTTGAGACTAAAGTATATTAAAGCATATACGTCATTATCCGCTAGCAAGTGATGTAAAGACGATAGTGATTCAAAGGAATTTTATATAGTACATATGGAGGGTCTATATATATATATATATATATATATATATATATATTTATATATATATATACATATATATATATATATATACACATATATATGTATGTATGTATGTATGTATGTATGTATATATATACATATATACATATATACATATACATATATATATATATATATATATATATATATATATATATATATATGATCATTCCATATTTATATAAGACCCTCTGAAAATGTAAAGCCTATTAAACAGATTGTTTAAGAGCCGTATTTTACGACGTGAATCGTAATTTCGTTCATTTTTTTTTATTTAGTTTACTTATACTCATCCCGTATCATGAGAACTCATCAGTGACCATTACGTCATTTTTTTATGGTCTCTAGTTAGTTGTTACTACGTTTTAAGTGTGAAGGACTGTTCTATTCTTTGGATAGTAATTAATTATAAAGAAAATAATTTTCAAAAAGTCACTATATATATATATATATATATATATATATATATATATATATATATATATATATACGAGAGAGATAAATATTTTGATAGGTACTCCTTTTTTATATACTAGTTTTATTGCTAGAGGAGGAGTAAATCAGAAAAGAAATCACGTGATATCCATATCTGTACCTGATGACAAAAGCTATAAATCAGAATGTTTACTGCCGCTGTGAAAAGTCATTAACATCCTTAACGTTGGTTACAGAAGGAAAAGAAATGCATAAACAATAATAGTAATCAGGTTAATTGCATAACAAGGGAAGCTGGAATTGCCCCCCCCCCAAAAAAAAAAAGAAATCTTACAATCATGCTTGCAATAAGACCCTCGAACCATATATATATATATATATATATATATATATATATATATATATATATATATATGTATATATACATATATATATATATATATATATATATATATATATATATATATAAAATGTGTATGTATGTATGTACATGTTATGTATATATATATATATATATATATATATATATATATGTATACGTTATATATATACATATACACATACATACACACACACACATATATATATATAAATTTATATATGTACAGGTATATAGATATATATATATATATATATATATATA
>NC_090750.1:48717334-48724834 GCF_036898095.1 Palaemon carinicauda | reverse complement strand
TATTGTCCAGGAAACCCCTATTCAAGCTCCCTGCTGTCAGATTACGGCCATTTTTATAGGATTAATTAGCATATGAACAGATTAAGGGTCCCTTCAATCGTATGATAAATACTGTAATTCAGTTTCCATATTCCTTTGAGAAAGTTTCATATACTTTGTGTTTAACATATTTCATTATTGATTTGACAATTAATGATGGAAACATAATCTAAGAATTTTCTCAGTAAATATTATTTGATATAATTATGGCTTTAAAACCAAGATTTAGTATCTTTTCCTAATCTAACCAGACACTGATAAAGTGATGAATTTATATAATTATGAATAGTGCAAGTATATTACATATAAATGAACTAACTTTTTAATAATAAGACGTAAAGACATTCTATGCCGAAAGACCTAATCTATTTTTACTCAATATATATATTTATATATATATATATATATATATATATATATATATATATATATATATATATATATATATATATAATTTCTGGATATTAATGAAATTTCTAGGAATCAATGTATTTCTCGTTCTGTTTTAATTTATCCTTATTTAATTTTGAAGTTTAAGGAAATCCTTTTAATACTTGAATGAAACTATACTGACATAGTAAAACTTATATTCACCTTACAAATATTCTGATAAAAGACAACTTTTTTAAAGTCTTTAAAGATTGACAAGTAATATATATATATATATATATATATATATATATATATATATATATATATATGTGTGTGTTTTATATATATATATATATATATATATATATATATATATATATATATATATATATATAAGCATATATATATGTATATATATATAAATATATATATATATATATATATATATATATATATATATATATATATATTAGAGATATAGATGTATACATAGATTTATATATATATGTATATATATATATATATATATATATATATATATATATATATATATATATATACTTACAAAGCTGGTCTATATGAATGTAGACTATTTTATTCCCATATTTATTTTGTGTATTAAAGAAATGCATAACCAGCTCATAAGGTGAGTTCCACTCATTTAGATTAGGTACACACACACACACACACACACACACACATATATATATATATATATATATATATATATATATATATATATATATATATATATATATATTACATAAGACCTCCATTATATTTTCATTCAATTCTGTATATGTAAATACTCGTCAATTTAAAAAATAAACTTTTTATTTCACTTAGTTTAGTTACGAATTTTTATGTAATGATTGTTTAAAGGTATGCTGTATGACACAAGGTAGAGATTGCCTCATGTTTCCATGTGGTTTAAAGTTGCATGAAGGTTGTAAACTAAAAATTACGCTTTTGTTTTTCTCTTAATGGTTTAAGAGGAGGTGGGTAATATTTAGTCAAGAGTGTTATTTTCGTTGTATGACGAATGGAGCCCTTTCCTCAAACTGCCAAGCTGGCAACCTGGCATCGTGAAAGGCCGTCTAGACCATGGCACAAGGCTATGAAAATGATTAACTGGGAGTGCCTTGAGTGAATTGGGATGATATATATTTATTTATTTATTTATTTATTTATTTATTTATTTATATATATACATACATATATATATATATATATGTCTATATGTACATATCTTTATATATATATATATATATATATATATATATATATATAAGTACATATATATATATATATATATATATATATATATATATATGTATATATATATAAGTACATATATACATATATATATATATATATATATATATATATATATATATATATATATATATATGTAGGGGCTTAGCAATGCATAGATGGGAAAGAGGAAACATCCGACAATCCTCCTACTAGCATCTATCCAGCTACTATGTATTTCCTCTCAAACGTGAATAGTGATTTCTCTCCAACATATACCATGTATAGTTTTGTTCAAACGTTAGCGACATTATAGTGTATTAATGTAAGTAAATTTATATTGTTAAGTTTATTTGTAAATGGCCTTGTGTAATTACGTTAAACAGCAAAGTATATTTATTTTGCGTATCCGTTAGGTAACCTTTTGTGAGCACAAAGGACGTAGGAGTAATAGATAAGTATATATAAGTACAATTCTGATTTATTTTCGATAAGTGTTGAAGTTTCATTTATTCATAATTGTCCAAATTAGACATTTACATAAATTATTTTCGATTAAAAAAAGTGATTATATACTTTTTTAAGTGTAGGTGTGCATTAGTCTAAGGTGTAGATCAGATTTAAATTTCGAATGATTTAATTTTGAAATTAATTTCTTTGGATTTTTTTTTTCATAAAATATACAAATTTTTTTAAAGTGTGTGTTATTTCGATCAACAATAATTATTTTAGTGCTTTGCTCGTATCCCCTCACTAAAAACCGAAGTAAGCCGTTAGTTTTTTAATCAGTGCGGTTGAAAGTTAAGTAATCACCTAGTTTTGTTTCGAGTGTAAAGTAAAGAGACCTTTAGATATTTAGTTTTCATATATATTAACGTCTCAGAGTTGTGTAATATTCTGAGAGTTCGAAGGGCTCTAAGCAAGGGTCGCTATATAGATTACTCTCTCTCTCTCTCTCTCTCTCTCTCTCTCTCTCTCTCTCTCTCTCTCTCTCTCTCGTTTATTTTCAATGCAGGGTGAAATTCTATACGGATAACTTTTGGATGGATTCTGCCAGAGAAACATGAAACCCCAAAGGGAACGAGGATTCGAAGGGGATTTCATTTGTGTTCCAAGAATAGCAAGAACTAGAGACTGGATATTCCTTTCTCTTCACTTTGGATAAAAACTTTATTCATCGTTGGCTTAATATGTGAGGAAATACATTATTCATCTATTTAATTAGTCTAAATTGTCATTTAGAGTAATTAGATTTTATCTAGCTATGACAAATTTACAGATCTTTTGATTCAATCAAATTTCTATATATATATATATATATATATATATATATATATATATATATATATATATATATATATACACACACATATATATATATATATATATATATATATATATATATATATACATACACACACACACATATACACATACACACACATACACACACACACATATCACATATATATATATATATATATATATATATGTGTGTGTGTGTGTGTGTGTGTGTGAATATATTTATATATATACTGTATATATACAGTATATATATATATAATATATATATATATATATATATGGATATATATGTATATGTATATATATATATATATATATATATATATATATAGAGAGAGAGAGAGAGAGAGAGAGAGAGAGAGAGAGAGAGAGAGAGAGAGAGAGAGAGAGAGATTAACATGGATATGATACTCATTATGTCACTGCTTACAAAATCAGACTAATCCAATATTTCACTACCAAAAAGCCCTTGCTGATTCCATCTTTTTATTGTTTTATGAACAATTGAAATTTTCTTTGATAATGTAATGAAAATTTATCGTCCATATTTCTCGTAATAAAAGAGAGAATCTGAGTAGAAACTCTAAAATCTGGATATATAACAATGAAATTCTCTACTAATGTTCTGGTGAAATCTGCTGGGAGCTACTATAGCTGTTGGAATGGTCGTGAATTGCAAGTGAATCAAGGAAATGAAACGTTTAAAAACAAAAATTAAAGCCATACCAGCAATCATAAAACCAAAGAAAGGAGAAAAATATTTATGTTCATTATCAATTCATAATCTTACTTGAAGTTTAAAAGAAATATACTTAGGCTGATGAAGCCTCAGAAATGAAAATATTTGCATTCTCTATTCCTTATTTTTGAGGCATGGAAAAATTAGATCATCTTACTCTTTTCTGAGATATATTTACATAAAATAAGCAAACAAAATTATTGTTTAGTCAGATTTTTTTATGTTATTAAGTTACTTGTTTGAAAAACTATGCAGTGATGAAGAACATGATAAGGTTAAGCAATCCTAAAAAAACCTATAACCTAAATAAACGATCATCAGATGATGACTAATAATATCGAATTTCTATTGTGGGAAACCAAATCAGATCTTTTATTCAGGTTACAGTTTATACAACGTAATTTCAAATCGATTTCTTATTATATAAAAGTATCCTAATGTTTTAATATTATCCCGTACAAGGATGAAGATCCCTTTTTGTGTGAGAGTTAGAACAATTATCAGCATGATTAAACTAAAATGTTTATTTTTGTTAAACTTCCTAAATTCACATTCATTTTTGAAAACTCATTCGGTCTCTCTTTATTATTAAATTGCACAAAATATGGCTCATATAGAAAATATTTTATGATTTTAGGGGATCAATATATTCTTCAGAATTATTCTAATTATTTCATTCATCCTTATTTCGAGTATTATTCTACATATGGTCCTTAGGTGCTTAAATTACTGGACTTGAAGTTTAATTCCAAATATTAATCTCTTGAACCACCGTTTAGTTAGCACTCTATGTATGTTGCATTAAAATATTCACAATTCTAACCATTGTTTGTATTCAGATCTTCCAAATTATTCAGTTATTTCCCAATCATACGGCTCAATACTACACAGTATTCCAAAACCAAGTCCAAACTTGCAAAAAAAATAAATTTTATGTTAAGCAAGTTAAAATGAGTCTGTCTTCATAGTTTATAAATGAAATATCTTTTCTAACATTGTTACTGGTCTTGATATAGCTTTATTCCATATCCATTACTTTTCATATATATTTTATTCATTTCCTATTTCCTTTCCTAACTGGGCTATTTTTCCCTGTTGGAGCCCTTGGGCTTATAGCATGCTGTTTTTCCAACTAGAGATGTAGCTTACCAACATCACATCATCATAATAATAATAATAATAATAATAATAATAATAATAATAATAATATTAATAATAATAATAATAATAATAATAATAATAATAATCGGAATATATTTACAAAATTATCCTAAAAAACACAGTACCTTTTTTATTAATCTTTTTTTTGAGATATGTTCTAAAAGTAAGAATTAGCTTTTATTTTTGCCAATATAATGTGATGTAGGCCTACACACCATGGAAGAATCTTAAAATATTACTGGTATCTATTATTATAGTGAAAAACTTTCTACAATTATCTTATGAAAATTGTTTGATAAGAATTACTATTATTACATGGAAAAATGTTAACCCGTAGCAAATTATCTTATATAAAAATAATTTTATATAACAATTTTAACAAAACTCTGACACATTTAACATAAATCTATGTTAACATCGTAATGATTTATATCTCATTTATCATATGCTATAGCATGATCAAAAATCATTTATTGACTACTGTTTTGGCAATACTGATTGCTAAAGAATTCGTGTCAAAAGTGTTCCATGATGTTCAAAGTACATATTGGTTGTTACGATCTATTATGAAGTAAAAGGCATCAATTTAACAATTATACCCAAATATGGAAAATATTTTACGTATTGATGATGTATATTCACTTGTTCTTATCTTCAATTTGGGTACTAGAATTAGCAGCACTCGTATTAAGGAGCCTGAATATGTAAAATTTGGGATTATTTGATTTTTTATATTGAAAGTGTTTTATTTTTAAACAAATATTAGTTTTCTTGAAGGCTAATGTGAACAAATACACACATACACACACAAAACAACACATACACACATATATACACACACATATATATATATATATATATACATATATATATATATATATATATATATATATATATATATATATATATATATATATATATATATATATATATACAGTGATACCTCTACATACGATCTTAATTCGTTCCAGAAACTGCTTCGTATGTTAAAACGATCGTATGTTGGAGCAAATATTCCCATAAGAATACACGGTAATTTGTTTAATTCGTTCCTCAGCCTAAAAACCCATAATAACTCCTTAATAAATGGCTACACATAATTACACATAACATTAATACAATACAGTATAATAATTATCTAAAAAAAGAATAATAAATAAAAAAGGGGTTTTTATGTAACACTTTACATTAGCGACAGGCCAGCGCAGGTGTAGGGACTGCTACGCAGGAGATGGAAGATCAGCAAGGAGGTAGGGACGGCGACTTTGTACGATAACGTGTACGATAACTTACACTAACTACGTGAACTTTAACTTAACTTAGCTGATTTTTTTTTTTAATTTTTATAATTTTATATTTTTTTAAATTTTTTTTTCTTTTCTTATTTTTAATTTTCATCACTTTCACTCGATTCGGTCTTCCTTTTCTTTGCTTCACTTTCTTTCTTTTCATCATGATCACTAGACCATTTTAGAGATTTTCTAAAGAAACTATCGAGTGAAAGTTGCTTGGTACGGCTTTTGAGGATTTTTCTGAAATGAGTTAAGCAAACATCATCGAACTGTGCAACAACACGGCAAACCTGAAGTTTCTGTGGATGATGCTTGTCGATGAAATCAACCACGTGTTGATGATATGCCAACATCTGTTTTATTTCCGCCGTACCTAAGATTTGGCCTACCTCCTCGGTCTCCTCCGACTCACTCAACTGCGCTTAGAACTCATCATGCTGCATGGCTTGCAGCTCCTTGAGTTCCTCGGTGGTGATCTCTTCATGATGCTCATCGACAAGTTCGGTGATGTCATCTTCATCCACCTCCAGACCCATGGACTTGCCAAGGGATACAATCTCTTCGACGTCTTCCTCGGCCGCAACCACAGGTTCATTTTCGGGCCCAAAACCTTTAAAATCTCTTGGAGCAACAGCATCAGGCCAAAGCTTCTTCCAAGCTGAATTCAGGGTCCGACGAGTGACTCCCTACCAAGCCTAATCTATGATCTTTAAGCAGTGCACGATATTAAAGTGGCTCCTCCAAAATTCACGCAAAGTTAAGTTGGTGCTTTGCGTGACATTAAAGCGCTGCTTAAAAAGGTGCTTGGTGTACAGCTTCTTAAAATTAGAGATGACTTGCTGGTCCATGGGCTGGAGGATAGGGGTGGTATTCGGTGGAAGATACGCCACTTTGATGAATTTGCATTCGTCGATGATATCATCTTTGAGTCCGGGGGGGGGGGGGTGAGCGGGTGCATTGTCCAAACAAAGCAAGCACTTCAAAGGCAAATTCCTCTCCTGAAGGCACTTCTTGACAGCAGGGCCGAAAACTACGTTTACCAATTCCACAAAGATATGCCTAGTAACCCAAGCCTTAGAATTAGAACACCATAGAACATGTAGCAGGTCTTTATTAATTCTATGTGCTTTAAATGCCCTAGGGTTTTCGGAATGGTAAACTAATAAAGGCTTAATTTTGCAGTCCCTGCTGGCGTTAGCACAAAGCTCAAGTCAACCGATCCTTCATTGGCTTATGTCCAGGCATTTTCTTCTCTTCGGATGTAATGTACGTTCGACTAGGCATCTTTTTCCAAAACAGACCGGTTTTATCACAGCTGGACACCTGCTGCTCTACATA
>NC_090750.1:48709834-48712334 GCF_036898095.1 Palaemon carinicauda | reverse complement strand
TTTGTCATTAGTGGTTATTCAATTGTGATCACTGTTACTATTAAGTATATTTTACCGTTACATTCAAAACTTCATATATTGGAAAAATACAAATTGATTAAGTGTTTATCATATAAATGTTTTAATTCTACAGTATAAATAAAAAAATAAAAAAATTCTAGGTTTAGTTGTTATCTTTTCTTGAAACGGATGGTAATAAGGTACTGATGACTGAGTTTTTATCAAAATTCAGCTAATGTTTGATCATCCTTGCAAAACATAACAAAGCTAAAAAACTTCCAATAAGAATAGAATTATAAAAAAAAAAAAAATGAGTTAACTAATCGAAAGCAAAATTGTTTCAGAATCTTAACCACAAAAGAAACAACCAATTAATTATGTTTTGAGCCAAAACGTAGTACTCGTGAAGAAACAGTACAATCTCCAAATTCTGTGAGGTTCACAATAGTCTTGTAAACCTCATAAGCCTTTATAATCAGCAAGCTAAAATCCTCATCATTATCCACAATGCCTAAAGAAAAGGAGTCTGTCTAAAACTTTCATAAAATCTTCCTTAGGCCAAAGTCCACTCTAAAATAAGGGTAGTGTTTTGAGATGTTCAAAATATTAATTATAGGATATTTCATGTTAATAGTTTCCTCCATTATAGATAATAATCTCATACTAGGCCCACACCTTACTTCACCGTTCTATTACAAAAAATCTTCGTAAATCATATCATGATTAGATATATTGGAACACTATGGACTCTGAAAGTAGGGTTAACTTTTTCTGTAACCTTAATACTGTACAACTCGATCCCAGGTGGTTTTTTTTTTCAGTTTTCATGTAAGACATCACCCATCTTTCGCGTCAAGTTAATATAGTCAAATTATATACATATATATATATATATATATATATATATATATATATATATATATATATATATATATATACACACATATGTGTGTATGTATGTATATATGCATATATACAAAATTACCTGTGGTGTTGTTTTTATTCCAAACATATAAAAGCATTATTGTAATGTAAAATCATAACGTACCGGAGTAGTGTATTTAAAATGGCGAATATATTCCATTACTAATTTACAGACATCCGATATTTAATGACAATCATTCATGTTGCTAAAAGGTGTTTTTTTCTTTTTTATTAAAAGTTCGTGTCTAATTAATTCCTTCCAGTGTATAACTCCGTACAACTAAGCAACACAAAACAAAAAGTTCTGCACCGACCGACGATTTAAAATCGAAAGCTTAATTCTCCCTGACAATTACGCTATTCAAAGTTTTAGGCGTCTATTTCACTGGTGAAGACAAGTTTGACTATAACTTAACAGATGCAGCAACAGTTGGCGAGTGGTCGGAGTTTTGCAGGGAGGGGGGGGGGGGGGGGTAGCGGCGGTAATTCACATGGTCCTTCTATTCCAGTCTATACCAGTATTTTTTTTTTTTTTTTAGCAAATCAATCCATCATCTTCTCTTCCTTCCTTTGTTTCGTTTGCAATTTTTAGTGATCAGTTCTGATATGTTTCTTACCTATCTATTATCTGTTACTCTTGTACCATGTCCCGCCTGTATTACAATATGAATATTTACCTAATTCCTTTAATATAATATGTCATATGTTTATATGCAAAATTCTTATTTAGTACCCATGTTATTACCAATGGAAACGTTAGCATTCTTTTATTACAGAAATATTAGGCAGTCATACCTCGGTCTTTTCAGTGACCCCAGTGCTATGAACGTAATCGAGTTACAGCTATCAATAACAGTACCAAATTCTATATCAAGGGTTTTATTGTATTATTTCTCATATATGTTCGTTAACTCTAATTAAGGTTCATATATTTGGTTTCAACGGCTATGGCTGTCTATTAGGTGACAAGTGCTGAAAAGCAAAGAAATATTAGTCTCTACTCGATCATGTTGAGATGAATTATCTTATCACTTCTTTATGTTCTTACTTTGACTTTGCAGATATAATTAGATTATCACTTATGTATAGTGTATTATCTTCAAATTTCGACAATTATGACATATCGTACTCAAGGTCATATCATTTTCATACGCCTGTGCTCTCTCTTGGTGCTAGACTAAATTTAGCTACTTTCCCCACAAAAGAAAACATAATATTTACTTTGATATGTACCTTTCCCATCAATATAAGGCATCACTGCTTATTTGTGCCTATTACTATCTAATTTTGAAGAGGCCAATGAAAAACGAAGTAGGTAATATGATACTTATAGCAAGGGAATAGCAACTCAACCATTATATCACACCCCTGTAATTTCGAAGCTAATAAATTGAAGAAAAAAAAAAATACCACACTGGTGGGTTTATGATCTTCCTAATCGGGTAGTTGAATCAGTAGAACTTCAAAAGTTCAAAGTTGGATCAAATGTTTTTATGTTCACCAGGCTGACATGACTCTTTTTATAGTTTACATATGACGTATCTGTTTTTGACGTTGTTAATAGTTTATATATGAC
>NC_090750.1:48694834-48704834 GCF_036898095.1 Palaemon carinicauda | reverse complement strand
TCCCCTTATTCTCCAACCAACTACAAGTTCTATGAAGAAGATGGTGTTGAAAAATCCTTCTCCGTCAGAGAATGTCTGTGCTCAATAAACTAGCAAACCAAATGTTAGGGGGCATGTGAAGTGCATAACCGTAAGCTCCTACACTAGTGCACTTAACACTAGCAGACTCAATGACAGAACTTCACACCATACAATGGAACATCTCGTGCCTCTTATGGTATGCTTTCGCTAAGTGGAAATACTTCCTTACATCTTCTGAACACGTTATCGCGATTATGCTGGGGCATTCGATGATCAAAAATCTAGTGATGACAGTAGTGCTCATTTGAAGCTATTGCTTTAGCTCTCCTCTTCCCAGATAAACAAGCGATAAATATAAAGAAAACTTGAACATGTGCCGGCCATATATCCTCATATCATTTGAATGAAATTTGGTGAAAGTAAGGAAACAACTCCATTTCGAATGCCTATTCAGGCATATGAGCATACTTGGTCCCCAGTGAAAAGATCAGAGAAACGTTTTAATATACAAAAGTATAGAACATTACCTTATGCTTGTTGGATTTGGGGCACTCACTGTTCAAACCTTCAAGATTTTCCTGTATCTAGAGCAATATGACAAGTGGCATAGGTCAGGAGTAAACCCTTTCCATACATCCTTTTTCTCGGGCACAATGGAGGTCTACTTCCAAGAGCTACATTTTCTAAAAGATTGTTACTATTTGAGTAGGTTTACCTTCTAATCCAGAATCTCCTGAAGGTCATGATCATAATAAATGGAAAGAAGGCATTTGTTCACCCTTTCAGACGGGGATAAAGAGGAGGGAAAGCAAAGACTCGAAAAGAAGTGAAGAAATTCTCTAGTGTCCCTAGGTTCTCTCACAAGAAGAGATCGTAAGGATCCTCTGTCTCAACTTTCACCAACTATCAGTAGACATAGAATTTCTGCAGCGAAGGGCAAACTTTCTCCCAGGAGATGTTATAATTACCATATTAGAAAGAACAGAGAAAAAACTTTTATGTCCAACTTTCTTTCAACCGGCTGGGTATAGTCTCTGAACAAGAGGAAGTAGGCAGTACAAGTCATCTCCTTAGAAAATTGAAGTCGCACAACTCAGACAGTTGACATAAGTTGCTTGTCCGAGAGGCACATAGTCCAAAGAGACAGAGTCCTAATAATCCTTATTAGAAGTACTGACCTTGAAAAGGAGAGCCAATAGGCTAGGCTAGGTACTGAGACATCCGGTTAAACTGAGGAATCCCCCCGTGATCCCAAGGTTCGAGGCAATAATATAAACTTACTTGGTCCAAGCTAGCCAAGGAGGTATTCCCCAAGGACGATAGGCGAGGTTTCAGCTCGTGAAGACTACATAAAGGCAGACTACACTCTTAAATTCCTTCCACCATCTTTTTCAAGGCAGAAGAATAGTTTTCATAATACAGGACTTTCGCCCTTCTTCCTTGCCCCTGGTCTAGGTGGTCAGTATTCTGACCCCTTCTATGTTGGATGGAAGGCTCTCTTCTCAGAATATTAAATTTACAGATTTAAAAACCTCAAACGTGGACACAGCAATGTCAATCCATCATGTACACTGGGATATCTAGCCTCGACTGAAGGCAGTTCAAATACCTCGTTCAGTCTGAACCAAAATCAGTAAAATATTTTGGTCATCAGACGGCTAACCAGAGGGTGAACTATTTTCCGAAGAATCAACTGGATAAAAGGAAAGTATTTAATCCTAGAAAAGGATAACTCAAAGTGCCTTCCTGTTTCCCTTGAAGCAAGTAAAGCTAATAGCTGAGAAATGGAGGAAGCTAAACAAAAATTTGCTCCTCCACTCAGTGGTATTGATTTGAAGACGGCAACCTTCCTAAGCAAACAACCGTTCCAGGTCAGCTCCCTTTCCTAAACAAACTTCAGGACCAGCTTCTTGACTGACGGTGAATAGAAATGACCTTAGAGCTGCAACATCTACATCTGGATTTTACTGATTCTAGTCAGCCATTTTGCGATGGGTTTAAAAAATCAATAATAAAGGACGAGGTAGACGAGACTTTCAGCCATGCTAGTGCTGGCAATTCCTACGCTCACCCACCATCAGTGGAGAAATGTCTTACAGAGAGATGGATAAGGTGGAAATTTTACGAGGTAGAGCAGTGCACAATAGACGTTCTTCCTATCATTAGTTTTGGTTCAGAAAACCTGGTCCATTCTATAACTTCAGAAGAAAAGAAAAGCCTTACTCTGTGTTTAGAGGTGTAAACATTGCTACAAAAAGGCAACCAGTAAGAAGTCAAGGACTGGTCTCCAAGCTTCTTCAGCTATCTGTTCTCTGTTGATAAGGTCTTAAGGTGTTGGGTAATTATAATATAGTTCTCAGCCATGAGCGAGTTCATCCACTGCAATTGGTCTAGAATAAAGACACTGTACCAACCGTGTGTCACACAATTGTACATAATTCCTTTTGTATATAATATGCTTGTATCTTCGCTCTTCCCTCGCACTCAAACGAACATGAAAATTCATGTCTGCTGTTTTGCTCTGAACATTGTCTGTCTCTCGAACATGTTATGTCCTGTTGCCTTGAGGTTTTGTATATAAAGAAGAGTGTTCCTTAATATATAACTCAGTTGATTGCATCCTGCCTTTGAGTTCACAACCGTCTCTCGGCTCCGTCACATTGGTGACCCCGGAGTGACTTGCTCCCCTCTACGCCTCCCTCAAGGGCAAGCCAAAGGACCTGAAGTGGGGTCCCCTTCAAGAAGCAGCCTTCTGCAATGCAAAGAAGGCTCTATCAACTGCTGCGGCTCTCACTTTTCCTATCCCACACGCCCCTCTCCTTCTCTCCACCGATGCCAGCGACGTCGCTATTGGTGCAGTACTCGAGCAGGTGGTCAAAGGCTCGCCCCGCCCATTGGCCTTCTTCAGCAGAAAACTGTCCAAGGCAGAATCGGGTTATTCTACCTTCGATCGAGAATTGCTGGCGGTGCACTTGGCGGCCCGTCACATTGGTGACCCCGGAGTGACTCGCTCCTCCCGCCTCCCCATCCCCCCTACACCTCTCACCGTTACTATGACGCCGTCAATGCATACCTTCTGCAGCAGTACTCGCCGTCGCCAGCCGCCTGTATAGCAACGCCTTTTCAGCTCTCTCAACAACTGTTGGGGGACCAAAGGGCTTCGCTCACCCTCGGGAAAATGACCAGTATCACTCGCCTGCAACCTGCCGCAGACGGCTCTCCTCGTGATGTGAACCCACTTCATGACTTTCAAACCTCCATCAACGCCTCCACTCGTGACGAAGAGGACATCTATTCAACTTCAACCGAAGCTGACATGAATGCCGTAGGACACGCCTATGAATGCCGTAGGACATACACGCCTATGAACACCGTAGGCCTATGAATGCCGTAGGACACGCCTATGAATGCCGTAGGACACACGCCTATGAATGCCGTAGGCCTATGAATGCCGTAGGACACATACGCCTATGAATGCCGTAGGACACACTCGCCTATGAATGCCGTAGGACACGCCTTTGAATGCCGTAGGACACACACGCCTATGAATGCCGTAGGACAAACTCGCCTACCCCGTGACGAGCCGGAGCGGCAACAGCCACCCATCATCCACCACTCGCTCGCACCGCAACCAACGACTTCTACAGCCACTCACTGTCGCTAATCGGCGCAGTTTTTACTACTACCTCTCCAGATTCAGGGCACCTATTTAACATGTTCAGTATGTCATTTTTAGAGGGGGAGCCATGTACCAACCGTGTGTCACACAATTGTACATAATTCCTTTTGTATATAATATGCTTGTATCTTCGCTCTTCCCTCGCACTCAAACGAACATGAAAATTCATGTCTGCTGTTTTGCTCTGAACATTGTCTGTCTCTCGAACATGTTATGTCCTGTTGCCTTGAGGTTTTGTATATAAAGAAGAGTGTTCCTTAATATATAACTCAGTCGTTTCCAATCTGCCTTTGATTTCACAACTCCTCTCTCGGCCCGTCACAACACCCAGCACAGTCAGAAATGTTCAGTAAGAAAGAAGAAATTCAGCAATACATACCTCCATATCCCAATCGTTCTTCAAGAAAGTATGTGCTCTGTACTAGGGTGCCAACTCTGTCAATTTGAATTTTTTTTTCTTTTTTTTTTTCCCCCGCTGTTCAAATTCCATCAGGTATTCACGTGAGTGTTTACACTGGTGTCAGCATATGCTCATGTCAATGGAATTTGCCTCATCTGAAATCTAGACTGACTGATACTTACTGACTCTGTGTCGCAGCTTTCTAATATGTCGAGGAACAATTTGTGTCATTTTGTTTTGGTCTTAGGATTGTGATAAATCTACAGGAGTCCAAGCTCTCTCACCAGAAAATAGTCATACTGGGAATAGACATAGATACTGTAAAAGGTCAAGTTTACCTATCCCATGGAAAATAACTAAATACAGGAATCTAGCTCATCTTTTCCTTTATAGGGAAAATTTACCAGTACAGCGATGGGAACAACTACTAGTTTATAGACAAGATTAGTGAAAATTGATCCTTACAGTAGCCTCCAGCAATGGCCATTGAAATGGTAACTAAATAGTCAAAGGTCACAAACAGCATCCACTCAACACAGCCTGGTACATAGCATGCACAACACTAAATTCAACAAACTTTGGTGGATAGATGAGGAGAATCTGTTTTGGAGGTCTCCCTTAGAATGTCCTACTATAGATATGAATTTTACAGACGCATCGAAGGGAGGGTCGGGGAAACCGTCTAATGGACCATTTAGCATCAAGACGACAGCCACACAAGAACAACTCTCTTTGCACTAATTTCCTGGAGTTAGAGACAGCTTATCTTGCCCTTCAGCATTTCCTGTCCCTTTAGATTGGCCATTCAGTTCCACTGATGAATGACTATTGATTTATAGCGTTATACGGCAACAACATCGACAGCACTGTATCACACACTCTCTGTCAAATACCTAAGTAGGATGGTTTACTTCCGACAAGATGAATGGAAAAACAGAAACGTTTAGTCAATGGAATCACAGAATTTATATTTTACATGCCTTAGAAGCCATCAATCTCCTGACTATGTGGTCTATCTGACTTTACCAATGGAGGTAATGAGGGAGGTTTCCCCGTGAAACCATCTGCACCATTAGACCCACCTGCCAAGTTCCACATATTGGTGGAAGTCGTACCAATTCAAGAGTGGAGGTCATCCAACATATCTTCTGAGCGACAGGGTTTTCAAGGAAGACAGCATGAGACATGTAGCAAAGATTGGGGAAATCCTCCACTGATGTGTATCAAGCTAAGTCCTCTGTCTTCTGTGGTTGGTGTCGTCAAAGGAATACTTCTCTTATACCCTCTATTCCCTTGGTGGCAGACTTTTTAGCTTGCCTACAAAAAAAAAAAAAAAGATGCATCTTAGTTTCCACTGTAAAATGTTATGGTTAGACCTTGAACCAAGTACTGAGACTGAGAGAATTGCATCATTCCTCATCGGAGGAATAATCTGTAATTGTCAGGAGTATGAAGCACACATGTCCTCCCCGTGAAATATGACCTCCCTATTTTGATAAAGGCAAGGTTTTAAGTGTTATGAAGACATCCCCATGCCAACCATTGAGAAATGTCAATTATAGAGATCTCACCCTGAATACGATTTATCAGCTTACCTTGGTTTTGACAGAGCAGGTAGGCAATTTACATAGACTCTCCTATTCATTCGCATATTCTGGGAATGGAGGAAGGTCTTTTCATCTTTTATTCCCAACTTTGCATTGACAACTAAGAGTTTGTCAATCCTGGATTCCAGGTTTTCATCTTTTATAAATCTGGAAGAGATACTTTTCTTTCCTGTAAGGGCTCTAAATCACAGCCTTTTCGTAAGCATTGATAGAATAAAAAAAGTTACCAAAAGTATAATCTCCTTCTGGCTACAGGAGACTATTACAGAACATTATATCCTAGATTCCATGCCCCATCAGGACAAGTTAGGGTATGTGTCTATGAGATCAGAGCATTTAATGTTACTCTTGCCTTCAAGAAAAAACTTTGGAGGGTCAAGTTTTAGACGCTGTAGTATGGAAGAGTCACACCAACTTTACTGTACATTATGTGTGGGAATGCCCTCATTGATTTTTAGTCACATTTTCAATTGGACCTGAGATTGCTGTTCACCAAGTGGTATAGAATCCCTAGCTCCTTCACCGGGTCAAAAGTATCATGTCTAAAGTAGTGGATGCAACATAATTCTATGTCAAGAGTGAGAGTGTCCAGCCCTTTATGTCTTTGCTTGCCCTCCTTGAGAAATAACTGTTGAAATCTTATGTAGCTAGATAGACATAGATGCAAGTACCTCAGTCCGCATTCTAAAATCTTATCTAATGTCAAATAGAAATCTTAATTCCCGTTACCTACTTACAAGGGAAAATACAATTATATTCAAGAAAACCTATCAGATTTCTTATGCCTTAATTGACAGAATTAATTCTGAGTAAAATATATTGGTTTTTGCTACAATCTTTCTTGCCTAGGCTGTAAAGTAGATGACACTTTCAAACTTTATTCGTGAGGTCCTTAGGATACTGTATTCCTTATCTTATCAGATCCACCATTAGTGATCCCGAGATTATACTTAACCAGTTTCGTGATAGGGACTTCATTCTACTTTAGGACGTGTCTCCTATCATTGAACGAAGGTTTTTAATTGTGTAGGAATAAATCATACACTTTAGAATAAACTCAGCTATCCACCATCAGCTCCCATGAAAGTCACAGACACAATCAAAGTAATTGTTCAGTCACGTGTACTGGCAAGGAGGCGGGGCTTCAAACCATCCTAAAATTACCAGCTACAACCAAATCCTTGTTATAAGGTTTTAATATCAATCTCCAACTGAATTTGCAGTGGACTGTTTTGCTAACCTCCTTCATCTCTCTGTTGATGATTCTGCTTTTAAAACTAATTGTAAGAGCCTTCCGTTAGAGGATGCATATGAGATAGTTTACATTTCTGCCTAGAAAAATTAATGTACCAATTATTGATTGATGAAAAAGGTGATGATGATGATGATGATAAGGAATTGGAACGGAAAGAAAATATTTCTTTGACTATTCCAAAAAGTGATTAAATGCTTTGTCAAAGTGATGGAAGTTTCAGTTTGACACAGCTGTGGTAGTTTTCAATGTTTGACTTTTCACCCTTGTTTAAGGGGTGTCCGTGTCACCAAACAAACCCGCTCATACGCACATACACACACAGACACATACACAAACATACACACACACACACGCATATATGTATATATATATATATATATATATATATATATATATATATATATATATATATATATATATATATATACTGGATAAGCTCGGCAATGATGTAAGATGTATATAGAACTATGTATATTTAAAATAACACAGATTTATACACGTCTTATACAACTGCGGATCCTTTTTTAGCATAATAAGTAGTTACGGCATTGTACCTAATTGCACTTTATATACCTAGTTAGGTTAAGGTATTCCATGTAGTACTATGCTCTAGTTTTAATTGTTGTTGGTGTTTTTGGTATTTTAAATGTTTGTGATTTTGGATTTATTATTATTAGCTTAAGGGATATGTTTAGTTTAAATATAATTTCTCTCTAAGAGTCTAGATGTTGATGAAGTAAGGGAAAGTGAGTTCTGTCGACGGTTTGTCAAAAAGATCTCTTCTAGATTTTTTTGAATTTTGTTAATAGATTTTCCCATAAAATCCAAATATCTTCATTTATGTTCTTGTAACTCAAAAATATGGAAAACTGATATTATTATTATTATTATTATTATTATTATTATTATTATTAGTTGTATTCTCTCACGAAGCATCAACCATAACACATTAGGACAATGTCGGGGAAAATGAGATGTGACAAAGTTTGTTCGGTCCTGTTTGATGATGTTTTTTGTCAGGTCTCTTTCATGTCTATTGATTTAACAGCAAACCGTGATTTACCTGATACGTTTAGAAGTCACAAATGCCAATCCAAGGGTTATGTAAAAAATAAATTTCCTTTCACCGTAGCATAAAAAATCTCTATACCAGGCAATCAACGTTGCAAATAAAGCAGAAATGAGTCGAACGAGCTCTGTTCAAAAATGCCACTCATGCAACATTTCCCTCCGACTTCGAATTGAAATTTGATCATTTAAAAAGACCCGCACTAATGATGTTAGACCTTGGTTGAAACGAATTCAAAATTTTTGTGATACTGGGAATGGTTAGAGGAGATTTTTATCTAGTTGTGTTCAGTAAAGGCAAGGGATGAATATTTTCATCATTTTGTTGATAAGATTGCTTGATCTTTATATTAAATATAAAGATTAAAACGGAAATAACAATATGAATATATTGTTGCTTGAATTATTAATAAATTTATAAAAGTTCTTTCTAGTTTCTTTTATTTTCTATTAATTTTACATTGCAAAAGCTCAATGCCAGCTTCTAATCCCAAAAACCTTATATAGTCCCAGAGCTCGGGGGGTTTTATTTATGTTTTTGAGTGCAAAAGGTCTGTTAGTTGGTTCTATAGTAGAATTTTCTCAGGAATTAAAAAATCTATTTCTTACAAACACAGCGGTAGCCGTTTTTTCAGAAATGCGCATTGAATATGGGTACCCCTTTTGAAAATTAACTTTCTCTATGGTGCCTCCCAATGTTATACATTTCAATTTAAATGTTCATTTGCCAAATGTTAACGTATAAAGTGCCTCCAAATAATTATTTTTTGGTAACGATATCTTTCTATGATTCATTTGATGTGACTAATGTAGGATTATTTCGTTGTTGTTTTTTAAATTTCAGATTATCAAAGATGTCACGGAAAGTTATTGTGAATAAGTAGCATTTTGTAATTTTCTCTTTTTCGGATTTTCTACCAATCAAAGGCCAATATATTGTTGTACATGCAATTGAAATAACTTATTCTTTCCAATGTCTCAAAGTATGTTTATTTTGAACATTAACATATTATAGCTTTCAATTAATTGTAATGCAAATTAGATGTGTACACAAACAAATAATTGCGTTTTGAATTATACCAAGAAGTGGATGATAATTTAAATTACACTATAGCATTACTTTTGGTGTTGCAATGATACATTTAAATATGCAAAGGTCATGGCCCATGGGCATAGTAGTGTATATATATATATATATATATATATATATATATATATATATATATATATATATATATATATATATATATATTTTAATGCTATCATGCTGGCAGCAAACTGTTCTCTATGTATCCTAATCAAATCATTCATTTCATGATGACACAAAGTTTACTGTCCATCATCAAAGTCAGATTCATCACTACTGTAGAGTCAAACTGAGTTTGATTATCAGTCACATCTATGTTGATGTCATCTTCTGTATCATGACTAAGATGACGTACCACACGCTGTGGAAGTTGGTTTCCATTGAACCAGTCAATAACAAATGAGTTGCCGACCAGCTTCCATCCGTGTTCCTCGGCTGGAGTTGTGCACGGTTGAGGACGTTTGGCATTTTTCCACATGGCAGCAACATAGTTGGTTCTGTGGATTTTATTGAGCAGGACTTTCTGACTTGGTGGCATGCTGCTAGGATTAATTCCTTGAATTTTTTCTAAAGAATTTTCATCCCTCTTTGGTGCATACTTCTGTTGGAAAAGAGCAAATCTAGCATCATTGATGCTGTTGAGTTTGGGCAAACCATACAATGCACAAGTGAACTTTTCAATAGAAGCCAAACCTTCAGGAGTGACTACAGCATTAACCACAAGGTTTGCAAAAGCTTCCTTAAAATTGTCATGCTTCAAAATCAACTGCAAGGCTTTCAGCTTTCCTTTGCTCATAAATGATGATGTGTAGTCTGAACCAGTGAAGGCATGCAATGCTGGTAAAGCATCAATCATGGCTCGATCCATATGATCCACCAGCAG
>NC_090750.1:48669834-48689834 GCF_036898095.1 Palaemon carinicauda | reverse complement strand
GTTTTTTTTCATATTTTGTAGAGTTTCATGTCAAATACATCACGTTATTCCCTTGTACTTTGCTATCATATTTTTATAGAAATTTATTGTCTGGATCTTTTTTTTTAATACTTACGATACTTTATTGCATTTAAGTAATTTTCGATGATAAGAGAGGTTAACACTATAGAACAATTTTAGAAAAGGCATTTTCTTTTAGTATCATGCTCTATATAAAATTCAGAATTTATATAACAAAAAATGAAAAAGCACATCCAAATAATATCAATATTCTTTATCTCAGTTAAGCGTATTTCTAAATGTATGATAACACCATTCTGTTTATGCTGAATTCCCTTCAAAGGCCTGGAGACAGCGAGTGCCCTAGTAGGTACAAAACTGTGTTTGGAGAGCCATTTCTCACTGTTCTTTGTGAAAAGGCACCAGTGAAGAACTGGACAGAACTAATAAAGAACTAGTGAATATGGACTTTGCAAATAAGGACATTAATCGGCATATTAAGAATGGAATGGAATGATGATACAGGAACGAACGCCCTGATCATAACAACAACCACACCAACCCCCTCCGCAGAAAAGAAAAAATAACCCTTTACTTGAAAAGCCTAATGAGCTCAAACTATGAAGAAAACAGAAAGGCCATGCGAAATATACTGAAAAACGTCTCTGCCACAGTAGAGGACACCGAAATCAACCTCATAATTTATTATCAATTGACACAAATGCGAAACTCAATCCTGAAAAAACAGCACTGCTCCTGCCAAGCAAGATGAATTAAAGAAGACCAACGTAATATATCGATATAAATGTTATGTCCAGGGATGTCGTGGCATCTATAACAGGATAACGACGTTGCGTTTATCTAAAAAAATATCTTGTCAGGTGCAACAGGGTGTAATGAAAATGCAATTCGTCCAAATGCATAACTACAACATCACAAGGGAATGTATAGTAAAGAATGTTACCATCATTGGCCGTGCCATGAAAGCAGGCGCCTAAGGATAATGGAAGTGTTTTTCATAATGCAAGAAAGACCTGACCTCAACACCACGCAAGACGAGACCTTAATGCTGACGTGTATAAGGTCCATCACTAACAGTAGCTCAGGTCTCCATAACCATAACAGGACCGTCCGTTGCAAAGGCTGAAATATGGTTTATCTCGAGCGAAAAACTGATCTTATAATCCAACTAAGCACCATAGCCAGCCCTGGGCAACTACAATCCAGGAATTCTCGTCTCCGCCCTAGGGCAGTCCGTGACTAATAAGGAAGAAATTGGGTTGAAAATTTGATACAAAACCCACAAAGAGACAAACCATTCACTGCATTTGTGACAAATTCGATGCAACTACCTCAATTCTTGCTAGTCCAAAATGTGGTCTGCCCAAAACAGTCTGTGTAGAAGATATTAAGCAACTCGTTTACAAAACATTTATCCTAAGTCCAAAAGGCCAACAAAAGATCCTCCTTGGAATTGAGCACTTCACGAGATTCTATCTTTCAAATCATGAAGCCTATTGGGTTGAAATCACGTCTAATTCATGGCTGATTGGATGATGATCCAGATAGGCGGATGTAATTCAGTGAGAAGGTGCTGAACGAAATTGAAGAAAATCCAGTTATGTTAGACAACATTATATGGAGTGATTAAGATTTTTCTAGAATATCCGTTCATACAAACAGATATAATTGTGTTTACTGGTATAGTAGGAACATGCATTTAACATTAGAACAACAACTAAATCGTCCTGGTATCAAAGTTTTGAGTGGCGTTTGAAGTTCAGGTGGTTTAGGACCAATATGCTTTTTTATTTTTTATGGAATGGTAACAGTGGTCACTTGCCATAATTAGATAGGCACTGCACATCACAAGGAACTGGCTATCGTTTGATATATCTAGCCAATGAATCCTCTATGGATTTAGTCAGTCAAGAAAAGAGAAGATGATAGAATAACCGCAGTCCTGGGCATAGTGGGTGGTAAGAATCTCCCGGTTTATAAATGATAAAGAATAACTAGAAATATTTAACTGGAATGTTAAAACCATGAATGAGATTGAGAAGTTATAGCAAGTGGAGAGTGAATTTAGGGAATATAATTTGGATATCTTAGCCCTAAGTGAAATACTTTGTAATGGGATTGGTAAAGAAACTTTAGACCAAGACAATATATAAATCTACTCAGGAAGATCAGATGGAGTTGGAAGAGAAGGGGTAGGAATGATGATGACCACCAAGAGGAGAAAAGACATTATCAGAGTGGATAAATGTAAATAGTAGATTTTTACTAGCAAAGTAGAAATCAAAGCATGCAATATGAGTATTTTAGTTTGCTATTCCCAAACAAATGAGTCCCCTTAAGAGAGGAAAGCTGAATGCTATGAACTGCAGAGTGTAATAAATGAGATCCAAGAGAGAGACATGAAAAGTGTGATTGGTGACTTCAATGACAGACACAATCAAGGGCTAGATAATGTGATGGGTGTCGAGGGTCTTGGTAAAATTGCAAGTGAAAATTAAGAACATTTCATAAGTTTGTGTTCAGCAAACAGTCTTGTCATTGGAGGTACTCTTTATCAACATAAGAACATTCACAAGTATACATGGACTTTACCATGTGGGAATTACAAAAATCAGATCACATTGTCATAAATAAAAAGAGAAGGAGTACCCTGACAAATATAAGAATCTATAGAGGAGCAGATATCTGTAGTGATCACCAACTTCTCATTGCCATATTAAAATTAAATCTAAAAGCAGCCAACATGAAAATAGATAAAATACCTAGGTTTGATACAACTAAGCTTTTAGAAGAAGAGCACAGAGAAACATTTGCAATTGAATGTAAGAATCTAATTTAGTCTTAGAGACTTTAAGAAACGAAGAACTGACAATTAATGAAGAATGGTGTAATATTAAGAACATATATCAGGCAGTTGGTAGTGAAGTCTTGGGACATGCAGTTACAAGGAGAAAGTCATGGATATCAAAAGATACCTGAGATACTATAAAACAGAGACAAAGACAGAAATTGGTTGTTGAAAGTTTGCGAGGAAGTGATGATAATTAGAAGGTAGAGCATGCTAAGTATTTCAATATTGATAGTGATGTCAAAAGATAAGCCAGGAATAACTGAAGAGAACATTTAGACAGTAAAGCAGATGACGCTGACAAATCTATGAATTCAGGAACTGTCTATGGTGTAAGAATTCCTCATAGAATAATTACTGAAATCTCGACTGGACCAAAGAAGAAGAAACATATACCCATCAATAAGAGAGATGGCTGTTATAACAGCAGAAGTTGAAGAGAGACCATGTTGGCTGGAACACTTTAGTGAGGTTTTGAATAAGAGATATGAAGGGAATAATTAAACTGTTATACCTAAACCTGATGAAGACCTTGATGTGCCCATGAATGAATTCAGTGTATTTGAAGTCGAAGCTATCCTCAAAATCCTAGAGATACGGAAAACACCGGGATACGATGGAATAACTGCCGAAATGAAGTGACTCCCAGACTAAGTACAAGGTTATTTTGTAGAATGTGGCATGCAGAGGCAAAACCTGAAGAATGGTAGTTAGAAATGTTGGTGAAGATAATAACAAAAAGGAGACCTGTCTAATTGCAATAATACAGAGGCATAATACTTACGTCAATTGTTATGAAAATATATAGTATGAAGAGACGGGGGAGAAAGATTGATGATAACCAAAGAGATGGAGAAGCAGGATTCAGAAAAGGTAGAAGTTGCACTGAGCAAATTTTCATTTTGAGACATGCTGTAAAACAATGCGTAGAATATAAAAAATCTCATTTGATGGCATTTGTGGACTATGGAAAAGCCTTTGGTACTGTGCACTGACTATTTTTTTTGGAGAGTCCTGCGTTATGATGGAATTCATCATGAATATGTGAATTTAAGTCTGTTTATGAGAATAGCAAGTGCAAAGTTAACGTTAATGGAGTCATGAAATAATTTTATAGTGAACAGCTGAGTGTGTATATATATATATATATATATATATATATATATATATACATATATATATCTATCTATCTATCTATCTATCTATCTATCTATCTATATATATATATATATATATATATTATGTGTGTGAGTGTGTGTGTATGTATTTGTGTTTATGTGTGAGTGTGTGTGCATATATTTTTACTCTAAATACATATCTCTCCTGGGGAGTGCTAAGAATATGCCCAAATTATCTCGATCTACCCTTCACCTTAATCTCATACACATATGGCACTCGAATAATCTCTCTTATAGTTCCATTTCTTATCCTGTCATGTCATTTAATTCCCAATATTCTTCTGAGGACTTGGTTCTTAAATCTACTAAATTTATCGAAGATCGTTTCATTGTCATACCACGACTCCTGTCCCTACGGTGACATAGATCTTACAAAACTGATATTTAGACGGATATTTAAATGTAATTTTAGGTGCTTGGATTTTGATATTTTTCCTATTCTTGCCTTTATCTGAATTGCATTTCTTAATCGTTCTCTAAACTCAAATTATAATAATGCTATATAGACCATAGTTCAGAAATACTTGATCAATTCTACCTAATTAACTATATCTCCTAATGATTTTTTTATATTCCATTCCATATTCCATTATCATCATATTTGTCTTTCTTCTATATGTCTTGAGCCCAATTTTGAGTAGTTTTATGCATTCTGGTAAGCAAGCATTGCAAGTCTTGTGGTGTTCTGCCAATAAATTACACGCCATCAGTATACTCAATTATATATATATATATATATATATATATATATATATATATATATATATATATATATATATATATACATATATGTATGTATATATATATATATATATATATATATATATATATAATAATATTAATGATAATAATGATGGTATTAATGATAACAACAACAACAACAACAACAATAATAATAATAATAATAATAATAATAATAATAATAATGATGGTAAGCAAAATTGAGACTTGATGTGTATAAACCCAGTAAGTGGAGAGAAGACGGGAAAATGTACTGTACTCGTAGTTCATTTCATTTTCCGTTGCAAGGTCTAAGAGGCTAGAAACTAGAAGAATAAATTTCTACTTACTTCTAACCAATGTGTTGAAAATGTGCTATTAGATTATATGGCCAAATTAAAATGGTTTCTAAGTCTAATGTGTCCGGTTTACTTCTCATTATTAAGGGGAAACTAGTAGAAGAAAATATATTACTTTAGCCAGCATATCAATATCAACCGCAATGAAATTTAGGTTCTACCCAGTGACCGGAAAATACTTCATATGAACAGTCGATTCATTTTTACGCTTCTGTCGTCAATATTCGTCTCCTATTCACCTTACGTAAAACACTGAAATTTCATTTGCATCCCAATGTTAATTGGTATTGCTTCCCATTGCTGTTTCAAAGTTTATTTATTTTTAATACTAATCCTTTTCCTTTAACATGCTGTCGGTTTATTCTAACTGTTCAACTGAATCATCCACAATTGAAAGTTTGGATAAGCCCATTGAACAGTAAGAATTTAATGAACTAGTACTGTACCTTCATAAAACTGTACTGAAGGTTAATTTATAGTGTTAAAACTGTAACATATACATCATCATAAGACTTAGCATTTATGCATTTACGAACGCCATTGCTTGTAAAGAATAATTGAATAATTCAATGCAAAGTTTTTTTTACGGATTAATATTACAAACAACATATCATACACGAGTATTAGTAACTACGTATTTGAATTAAATTTCAAGCAATGAATCAAATCAATCCGACTTAATGGAGAAAAGATATAAAAAGGCAATTCAAGTAGAAGACTCAAGTCTTATATTCTCGAAAATTGAAGAGATCGTAGCAGGGTGATAAATGTTTCAGGCAGCCATTGAGATCTGATTAAGATTGATGATCTCCCGAAGTTTTTGAAGGTTGATATTAACGAACTAAAAGTTAGGAATCTCAAAAAGTTCGTTTCATTAATTCTGACTGAAAATATTTTTCTATCTCAGAAAGCTTCCCAAAATTAAGAGATTTTTCAGCAAATGGATATATTTTAGGGTTTATTAATAACATCATTCATGATTTTCTTAGTGTGAAAACTACTTGCAACCCCTTTTTCCAAAAGACAATAAGTAAGGTTTAATCATATAAAAAACGTAAAATAGTGCTTATGTAACTACCAGTTTATATATACAGAATCTTTGTGACATTATCAAAACTACCCTTTTACTTAAATATAACAATTATCCATCTGTCATAACTGAAAAACAGAAAAATTACTTATATCATAAAAAGGATAGAAACTGGCTAGAAATACTCTCTCTCTCTCTCTCTCTCTCTCTCTCTCTCTCTCTCTCTCTCTCTCTCTCTCTCTCTCTCTCTCTCTCTCTCTAGGGGAACAAGAATGACGATGCACGCCCTGTTTTCTAAGTCGTCATATCATACACCACTTAACGCCACATGGAGAAATGTTCATAAGGTTAAGATTTCAACTATAATCGAATAAGAGTCAGTTATTTAGGTAATATTTTTTGCTTCCACATATCTACAAACTTTGTTTCTGGTGAAGAAAAATTTCCATAAAAATATATCAATCATGAGTCCCATCATTCGACACTATATCAATAATGAACTGTTTAAATGAAATATTATTGTACCTATAACTATTCTCTCTCGATTTGATTGATAGCACTGACGTTTAAAAGATACAAGTTTTGCATAACAAAAAGAAATCATGTTTAATAAAAATTATACCCTAATGTTTTTCTTTTTAAGGTAGACAGTTTGCTTGAGTTTTTCCATTTTTATTCTTTTACTTCTACAGCCTTTTATTAAAATGTACGGCTTCACAGGTTTGCTTTTCCGCAAGTATGGGAGGTAATAGTAATAGTTTTAGTGAAAAGTAATAGTTTTAGTGAAAACAGCTAATCTCAAGGATTCCAACTCGCGACGAAGACTGGCATATATTGTAAAAACCATACCTATATAATTTTCTACGATCTGAAAAATTGTTCTGTTTGGAGGTGAGTGTTCTGATTTTCCTACGAGGACACATGTGACATAGCCAGGGATGGTGTAATCTAAATGTACTGTGACACAGGTCTGTGCTTCTCTCTGTAACGTCTTGATAATTATATTGATTATAGGAAATATATATATCTATATATATATATACATATACATATACATACATATATATATATATATATATATATATATATATATACCTATATATGTGTATGTATATATATGTATGTATATATATACGTGTGTATATACATACATATATATACATACACACATATATATGTATATATATACATATATATATATATATATATACATATATGTATATATATATATATATATATATATATATATATATATATATTAATACATATATATATATATATATATTTATATATATCTAAATATATGTGTGTATGTATATATATGTACATATATGTATATATATATATATATATATATATATATATATATTGATATATACAGTATACATATGTGTATGCGTGTATATATATATATATATATATATATATATATATATATATATGTAGGCTACATATATATATATACATATATGTATTTGTAGATACATCTATCAATCTATCTATCTATCTATCTTTATATATACACATATATGTATATATATATATACATACACATATACATACATATATATATATATATGTATATACATATATATATATATATATATATATATATATATATATATATATATATTTATATATGTATATATATATACATATATGTACAGTATATATATATATATATATATATATATATATATATATATATATATATATATATATATATTTACAGTATATCTGACTGAAATATGCTAACAAAATATAAGGATAAGAAATGAACATGAATACAGCATATTATCCTACGTCTTTGGCTGTTATCCGTAATTTTCTCCCTCCTCACATCTGAACATCTTAGTTTCGCCCTGGGTTTTTTTTTATTTATCTACTTTTTCATTTTTTTTTTTCATAAGGGCCACTTTTCAGGATAAGAAGGGTATGATTTCTCTTAGCCGATCGCTTTTAATGGTTGCTGTACATTGAGAAAACAAAGCTTCAGAGAACACAGATGTGAGTGCTAAGGCTGATTATGAGAATATCACTGTTTGAAATATTGAAAAATGATGGAATAAGAAAATTGGCATGGGTAATGAAGACTACTGAGATGATAAGAGTTTCACGACTGAGAAGGTGTTTGCACATGTTAATTATGGCTGGCGAGGAAGGAGTGAGGAGGGCTTAAGAGGAACCTGTAAGGGGGAGAAGAAATTAAAACAAAGGCAAAGTATTTGATGGTGAGAAGAGATGAAGGATGGTATGGTGAGAAAAAATTTGGGTGGAAGAGGATGTCTTTGATCGAAGTCATTGGATAGGGCGCATCAAGCAACCGACTCTTTCATGTAGGGATACCGTTGGAAATGGAGAAGTACATTGGTGAGGGGTTTGACTATTATTAAGCTATACATGCAACCATGTTGCTGGAGAGATTAGGAAAATTTCGCACCCTGAATGGAATTAAGCATATGTGAACTTGAATTGAACGAAGGAATGGGATCTTTTTTAAAGTAATAACATTTACTACCTCGGAAGGAATTGGAAATTACTAAATGTCCATGATTGAAACTAAGGAACTGTTTGTTTGTATGAATGGGGAAATTAAATAATACCTCTAGGTGTTATGATTACGAAATAGCATGACCAATGAATAAGTTTATATTTAATATTTTCCCCTTCTTCGGGGGTCGGTTGTAGATGTAGAAGATTTTGATAAAGTAGTAGCTTTGTTGGATTCAGGAATATTTTAATTCTTCAAAATCTGTTTTGACACGCATTAATTTCTAAGTTCTTTCAACGCCTTCCACTCTTGATTTATGGAGCGCGAATTCTCGGAACTCTAAAGCAGCTTTAAGAGCCAGCCATTGTTACAAAAGCAAAATGACACGAAATGACAGCCAGACTTTTCAAAAAGGTCGAGATAATAAGCCGTTATGAGTCGGAGTAATGACTCCCAAACCATGTCCCCTGGGACGTCCTTAGAGTCACACTCGGTTGCATAGAATGAGGTAACTGCAATTGTGCAAGACCACGTCAGCCTGTGAAAACGAAGACACTTTTCTTCATGTGAGTTCTTACAAAGACTTTCAACGCTTCTGAGTGCGAAAATAACGAGGGATAAGTTTGTGCATGTCTGACTTTACAGCGGAATAGTAAAATGTGTCTTATGCAGAATATCTGTTGAGGGCTGTGTAAGACGGGAAAATATTAACATCGATATATAAGCTAAGGAAAATATTTGCTGCACAAAAAGGTTATTAAATTATTTAGTTATCAACTCTTCGCCGCTCAAAAAGTGAAACTTTGTAATAGTCATTATGTAAAAGAAGATAGAACCGTATTCTTTTAATCTCATTCATTTTATTTCTCCTAGTCCAACTGACAGTTAACTGCTATAAAAAAAAAAAAAAAAAAAAAAAAGGAATGAAATCGTTACCCTCCCACAGCAACTTTTAAACAAACTTTTAAGCTTAAGAACTCGTCCAAAATTTAGCAAATAAATGCTTTTCAAATCTATAGAATAATTACAAAGAATTTTCAGATATACGCTGACACGCAACCTTTCAGATATGCAATAATGTAAATTAAGAAATGAAACATACACGAGAAAAAACAATATGCTAGAAGTTAAAATAAATTTCATATTTAATTATTTATTTATCTGAAGAACCAAATATTTAGACTTCTGTAATGTAATCTAATGAGATATACTGCCTCTATCTAGTGCTGATATTCCGATCAAATAAATTTTCACTAATTTCGCTATCTGTTAACCACTCACATTTATAGATGATATTTTCAGCATAAAAACTACTGAGGTTTTACTCTTTGTTCCAGAGGTGTCAGTATTTTTTTTTTTACTCTTCAAAAAGAAGGCTTAGGATTTGGCCAAGTGTTTTTAACTATTATGAAGTAATCAATCTAACACAATAAATGAAAGAAACGGTGCAATTTGTATCTATTAAAAGAATGTCATCATGTTCATCATTATCATTATCTCTTCCTATGCCTATTGATGCAAAGGGCCTCGGTTAAATTTCACCAATCGACTTATCGTGAGCTTCTGAATCAGTGTTTTTCCATTCATCATTACCCAATTCACGCTTCATAGTCCTCGATCATTTAGGCCTTGGTCATCGAACTCCTCTCGTGCCTTGTGGATCGAAGTTGAAAGTTTGGTGAACTGATCTTTCATGGGAAGTGCGAAGAGCATGCCCGAACTATCTCTATCTAACCCTCTATCTCATTCACATATGGCCTTGGAGTAATCTTTTTTATAGTTTAATTTTTAGTCCTATCCTGCTCTTTAACTCCCAATATTCCTCTGAGAGTATTGTTCTCAAATCTACAAAATCTGTTGGATATAGTTGCATTCTCCGTACAGTAACACCGATCTCACGTGACTAAACTTATATATAGCCTGTTTTTTTATATGAAATTTAAAGCAATCTAATTTCCAAATTTTACATAACATAGCCATTAGATATAATACTGTAGTTCCTAATCATTTAAGTTATTCCACTAATTAACCCTTTCTCATTCCAAGGGTATTTCATCTTGAGTCCAACCTTATGTAGTGTTTCATGCATTCTTGTAAATAAACTTTATAAGTCCTGTGGTGTTCTGATAATAAGGACAGTGTCATAAGCATACTCTAGGTGAGCTAATTTTATGTTATCAATCAAGTGCAATCCCTCGCCAGCATCACCAACTATTCTATGCATCACAAAATCAATGAGCAGGATAAACAACATAGGTGAAAACACATTCCATATGAGGATTCCATAGTTCACTGATAACCCATTTGATAGGAATCCACTAACATTAACCTTCCACTTGCTATTCTCATGAACAAACTTAACACAATTTATACATTTAAAACGCACTCAATAACAATGTAGGACTCTATCAATTGTTTTTTAAAGTCCGTAAGGCCATCAAAAGTGGATTTATCTATTCTACACATTGGTGTACCACATATATTAAAATGAAAATTTGGAAAGTACAACTCCTACGTTTTCTTAATACTGCTTGGTCATCTCTTAGGTATTCATCAATCTTTCTCACTAGTCTCTTTAGAACAAGCATACTATATATTTTCATGACAACTGACGTAAGAGTGATCTCTTTGTAATTATCGCAATTAGTCCGAATTATTTTTCCTGCTACTTTCATCAACACTCCTAACTACCATTCATCAGGTTTTGCCTATTCCCGCTACATTCTACACAGTAATCTAGTAAATATTGAGGAAGTAACCTCAATTTCGGCCAATATCATCTCAACAGTAGTCCATCCTATCCATGGGCTTTCCATCTCGTTACTTTTTAATGATAGTTTCGACCTCGAACACACTGAATTCCTTCAGGGGCAAATCAAGGTCTTCCTCAGCTTCAGGTATATAAATCAAATTATTCCCTTCATATCCTTGTTCACGACCTAACTAAAGTGTTTAATCTAACGTTGCTTTCTTTATCTTCTGTTGTTATAGAAGGTCCATCTACTTTTTTACTGGGCATGTGCTTCTTATTTGCCCAGTAAAGACTTCATTAATAATTTTGAGAGCAATTCTTACACCACAGCCACTCCCTGAATCCATAGCTGTCAGTCTCATCTGCTTTACTGTCTGAATATTTTGTCCAGTCATTCCTGGCTTATCTTTTGACTTCAATTTCATTACTATAATATTTAGCATGATCTACCTTGTAATTTACATTACTTTCTAGAAAAATTCCATCAATCAATTTCTGTCTTTTTGTCCTTTTTATAGTATCTAAAGTATCATTTGATATCCATGGCTTTCTCCTTGTAACTGAATGTCCCAAAGATTTTTTACAGCTGACTGATATATGTTCTTAATATCACACCATTATTCATTAAATGTCTGCCCCGTCGTCTCTTAAATTCTCTAAGACAACAAATCGATTCCTACATTCAATTGTAACAGTGTATCTGTGTTCGTCTTTTAAAAGCTTAGTTGTAATAAACCAGTTGGTTGCTGTCAGTTTTGATTTCAGTGTGGCAATGAGGAGCTGGTGGTCATCCTCAATGTCTGCACCTCTATAGCTTCTTACATTTCTCAGAGTCTTCTTTCTCTATTAATAGCCATGCGATCTATCTGATTTTTGTAATTGCCCCATGGTGAAGTCCATATATATTTGTGGATTTCCTTGAGCTAGAAAAGAGAACCTCCAATAACAAGAATATACACACCAGTATAACGTGCGATAGGATTCTTTGAGTATTGTTGATCGTAGTAAAATTAGGATTGTCTATTACATTGAAGGTATATACATGTCAGTTTTCATTAGTAAATCCTTACTAGATTGTTCTCTTTCTTGATTTGGAATAAAAGCACATTTAATTCAAACTATTTTTTTTTAACTTTATTAAACACACCATATGAATACATAATTATTTAAAATGGAATAAATTATATCATTTTATCGAAATTCTCAACGTTTTAATGATTGAAAAAAACAGGAGTTTTTAAAACCATAAAAGACGACAGGTAAAAATATAAGGACATCGTGTGGACATAAATGTATAAGAACTTTTCAGTGGTTGAAGCTGTCAGAGTGCAATTCGAGTTTTTAAGAACTGCGGAGAAAATCAAGATTGCACTTTTGTTCTTTACAGCTAACTATTTACTTAAAGAATCACGTCAAGATCTCAAACTCTTCCACTCTTGGTATTACCCACAATTTTCGAGTGACAAAAACTTCTGAAAAGCCACTATTGGCTAAATCCTCAGATTTGAAAACTATAAACAATCAGACTTAATCGATTTTTCAAGTCAACAAGACCTCTATTACGTTAATGTGTATTCATTATCATCGTGCAAGGGAGTAAAGGTTCTGATGTAATTTTTAAAAGGAGATAATCTCTCTCTCTCTCTCTCTCTCTCTCTCTCTCTCTCTCTCTCTCTCTCTCTCTCTCTCTCTCTCTCTCTCTCTCTCTCTCTCATGACATGTTTTTAAAATTACCGGTATGTATTTCCGAGTATATAGAAAAAAATAACCTGTCATGATTTTTTTTCATAATAATAGACAATATACAACAGCTTACATCATTTGGAAAAGAAAAAATCGGTATTTACTTTTTCCGGAGTCATAGATTTTTTCAAACTATGTAACATTTCATACCCCCATTCCATAGTTTCTACCCTAGTTCGTTCAGCTCTCCATTCCCACCAATTTCCTCGTTCGAACGTAGTGAAATTGCAGGAGCCAATAACATTCGAGGGCCATCGACTGCCAAATGAAAAGGGGATAAAGTACCTTTCTTCAAGAGTGATGTGAAGTTTTGGAGTTGCATTTGGTCCGTAAGGAGATCAAAGAGCCTGTTCAGCAGTCTTTGCGAAATTATATGAGATTTTCCGATGCTCAAAATAGCTGCTCTGTGATCAGCTGCGTACGACTAAGACTGATTTTCCTATGATATAATTCTGGCGGAAATATAACTTTTTTATGTAAATTTTTAGTCCCTGTCACGTCACATATTGGCCAAGCAATGGCAAGGTATGAATTGTTAGAGTAATGCTGGATGAAAAGCTGACTGGCTGAAAGAAACGGAAAATTACAAGAGATCCAATTTTTTGAACATATATTAAAGGGCCCGTTGCAATTGACAAATAAAAGGAAATGAAAGGAAACAGTTTCCTTATTTTATGGTTTTTGAAACTTGCGTTATTTTTCTGCAGATATGTTACTTATTCACGGGAACAGTTCTGAAAAAAAAAAAAAAAACTCAAAGATCCTTTACACTTTAATATTCTGCATCTATGTGACGGGAATAATAAGAACATCTCTAAAATTCTATTGAAGTAACGTAGGCTTTGTCAAAATACGGCTCTTAGGAATCAGTCTTTGATGATAAACTAAAAAGGAAACCACCTATACTGTTAGTCAACATCATTCAGATAGAATAGTTAATAAATATTGATTGGTTATTATGATAAAAGAAAATAAATCGGACTAAAATTATACTGAATATTATTATTGAAAACTATCTTATAACAGATAAACGTTAAATAGGGCACTGATTATTAATATATATATATATATATATATATATATATATATATATATATATATATATATATATATATATATATATATATATATATATATATATATTAAAAGCAATAAGAAAAAATCCGGTGAAAACGGGTTTGAGTTTTTTCCTTTGGAAAATTTTTATATAATTTGCTGAACAGATTTTTTTTACAAATAATTTATTTATTCACTATTGTCTTTTCTATACAATTTAATAAATATTATCTTGTATCCTTTATTTCCTGATTCTTCTGTAATCGAACAAATATATGAAATAGTGAATCATGTAAGGGAAAAAATGTCCTTTTACGGGAAACTTAAACGACTATATCTTGTTAAAAAATTTTAAAACAAATATTCTTAAGAAAAAGCTTTCCCATATATGTAACTTGATATTAGACGGAACTGAATGAATTAAGCAAAAATTGGGCTTCATGTCAAGAAATGTGCTTCATAAAGGTCACTACTTTTCTTGCTCCTAAGTTGTCTGTTATTTTCCGCAAGTTAGTAGGATATATTTTTTGCGCTTGTTGGAAAATGATTAAAGTTACTATACAGTATATGGTGAATGTGTTTGTGCTAGATATAGCTCTGTTGATGCCTAAATTTATCAACGCCTAGATTATCTAGGTTTTGGACGTATGCTAGAAAAAAAATATCTAAATATCTATGCTGAGGGTAATAAGCGGTTCCCTACTTTCCAATTTAACTTTTGGAAAGGCCTTGGATTGAGGTTAGAAAGTTTGTGGGATTAGCCTTTAACATAGTGCTATTTTTCATCATAGCTATCATGATGCACTTGTTTACAACATCAAATAGATGGTAGTAGGTTGGTAAAGTCTTAGCATCATTATTGAATATTTAAGTAATAGTTTGGAAAGAGTAGTTGTTGATGGACAGCAGAGTGACTAGGAATGTGATATCTGTTGTTCCTCGGGGTAGTGTTCTTGGTCCATTGCTTGTCATGTAATATATATATATGATATATGGTTTAGTTTAGAAAACATGATAGTTGCATATGCAGATGGTATTAATCTCTTTGAATCAATTCCATCCTCTACATGTGAACCAATGGTTGTCGAGTACCTTAATAGGAATCTAGTTAAATTAGTGCATGGTGTAGATTATGATTTTCAGTAGTTCGAGGACAGTGACTGTTCATCATCCAGAAATTATATTGATAAGGTAGCTTTGGGTATATATATATATATATATATATATATATATATATATATATATATATATATATATATATATATATATATATATATATATAAACTAATTTGAAATCTAAGTGTGATTCTTGATTTGAAAATTTCTTTTGCGAAACATATTTTGTATGTTTCCTCTTAATTAAAAAAAAAGAAAACGTTGCCTATTGAGAGAATCTTTTAAGTTTTCCGGTAATCCATTTTGTTATGAATATATCGTTTTAAATTCATCAATAACTCTTAGATGAAATAATTCAGGAGAAGCGTTTAAGTCCATTAGCACCATGCGTTGACGATAATTTTGGTGAAGTAGAAGTCTTTGTTTAATTTTTGGCTACTAAATAAAATGCCTATCAACTAAAGATCTTCATGTTATCTTTTAATTACTTACGATATACAGTATACAATATCCTAAAAGTAATTACATTTGACATTAATACCAATCAGAACAAAAGATATGCTTCTATTCATGATACTTTAACAGGAGACCTTGCAACGACCCTGTTATTAAGCCTTTTTTTATTAGTAATAATCCTGACAATATTACAGTAATTACCTAATCATTGCTATACTTATGACTCATAATTCCTAAAATTGTAGGAAATAATTATTGTTATTATAAAATTCTCATAACATTTTTATTCAAAAAGATACGTAACGAGAGAGAGAGAGAGAGAGAGAGAGAGAGAGAGAGAGAGAGAGAGAGAGAGAGAGAGAGAGAGAGAGAGAGAGAGAGAGAGATGTTATAGTTCGATTTCGTGATGTCATCATAAAATAATAAACCATAAAATGCCTTTTAATATTGAAATCCTCAGATTGCATCAACGATTATCGAATTGTTTTACAGACACACACACATATATATATATATATATATATATATATATATATATATATATATATATATACATACATATATATATATATACACATATATATATATATACATATATACACACACACACACACATATATATATATATATATATATATATATATATTTGTTTTTTCAATACATCTTTTTTTTAGACAAAGACGTCACCTTCAATGACGTTTGTTATTATAATGGATAATTTTCTGGTTGTCCTTTCTTCCTAATTAGGGACAAAGACTTTACTTCTGAAAAGTTTATTCTCCCTTATGTCATTCGTAGTTTCCTATTCGTTATTCATACCGCGATTAAGCATAAAGATTCATCCTTAGTTTTCTTATTTCTAGGATTTAGTAAAGTTAATGAAGAGTTGGTAATGATCAAACAAAGACAGTTTTATTTGAATAAATTTGAGAAAGCACAAAATAAAGCGCCAGATATTCTTAATTTTTTAATGTACCTGAATAGTGAAATCTGGTTTCTGAGTAATTATAAAGAATATTAAGTTAAAAGTATATGCAATCGTCTTTTGGGCCATTATAAAAAGCAGAAGCTGAAGAGCTAGTCTATTTTACAACTAATATATTTTACTAATAATTTTATAAAATACAATTATTTACTATAAAAATATAAGTAATCTCTTATCCGATTGAATGTACTGTCATTTATATTGCAAACTGGGAATAAGATATTGCGGATAAAATATAAACCTTGCAAGTAGATGATACATAGCAAATAGGAATGAGTGTTACTGACAAGAATCATTGGGGATTTGGAATTATAAACGCTAGTACCAACAACCCTAACCCTTAACAAATATCAGTAGTATCTATAGCTTTTCATATGAATCAAATATATATTATAGGAACAGAGAACTTGTTCTGGATGATATTTGAAATCTACATAAACCCTTCATTTTAAGGGACAATTTTGTCATCTGGGCAGTGGGTTTGACACCCCTAATACCGTTAGCTAATATAAAGCATTTCTAGCATTTAAGCATTCAGTTTTAAGGATTGTGTACAATAATATGAATTTTGTTCTGAGCCGCAAGCCCTCTATTTCCAGTATAATAAATTTAAATGTAAGTGAAATCTCTATGGACGCCTTAAAGTTCTTCCATGGACCCCTGGTTGGGAACCACTACTCCAAATTTTTATCTCCAGTTTAGCCAAATTTTATCCTTGCTCTGTTTATGGTTAACCAGTCCTTCTTGATAAGGGTCCTTGCGCTAGGCAGGGCTTTTTTTGAGTTCCAGAGCACCCCATTGGTTGGTCATTGTTCACTTTCTCGCCATTTTGTTACGCTGTGAGCAGCTTTTCGGATTTGTTCTAGCCAGTGTTGCAAAGCGTTTGTAGAATTTCAGTTTTCACCTTGCTTTCTGATGATTGTCGAGTAGACGACACTTTTCAGATTTTGATAGCAATTTTTGTCAGAAAATTTTTCAAAAATGCAAGGTTTTTTAACTGAAATGTATTCATATTTGTATTTGGATCATTGTCAGCTTTTTGGCACCGTGCAAACATTGGAAAAATATTTTGAGCTAAATAGCATAATTTGTGTTAATTATAGCTAATGCATTTAATTAAAATGTAACTTTTTTTTACTAAGCGACCTAGAATCATGCACAATACCAATTTTCTATACAAAACTGACCCGGGCAATTCTTTTCTGATATAACTTTTTATGATTAAAGATTAAGGTCACCATCAAATGTAAAGGTCAAGGTAATTTATGGCTGAATTAGCATTGCGAAAATATGACCATGGGAGGTTTACATATTGTTATATTGAATAATGTCAGCGAAATTGTGTATTTATGATAAATAGGTTAGACGTAGCACTATTCCAAACAATTTAATTTAGATCTCTAGATATGTACCCATTTGAAAATTGATCTTAGCACATTTTTTTCAATTTGACCTAGTAGATTATGAAAATCGATGCAAATATTCAATATGCAACGTTTTGAATAAGTTAAAAAACCATGTGATACCACTCTTCTGTAGAACTTTAATGCAAAGAATTAATTCCCCATATAATTGTCATGATAAATAGTCCAGGCAATGGTCTTGATATGAAGGTCAAGATCATTTTGAACCACTGTTGTTGAAAAGTTCCTACTTTAGCAACCAATTGCAAGGAATGTTTTCGTATACATGTCACCTGATTACTTGTGAAGATTTTAATCTGAACTAATCATCATATATTTCGCTCATATTCAGATCACCATACAAATAAGGAACTTCATATGACAAACTTAGCCATATTTTCAACATACACATATTAGCTATACATGACTTTGACCCTTAAATTAAACAATAACCTTGACCTCCAATCACAAAAATTATATCAGAAATTAATGGTTAAATTTGTATTGAGAAGTGTTGATGCACATGATTTTAGGGCACTTGGTAAAAAAAGTTAAATTCTAATAGGATGCATTAGCTATAATTAACACCATTTAGGCAAATAAGCTCATGAAAAATATTAATCAGAGTTGGCGCAGTGCTAACAACGCTAAAAATTATCAAAATACTCACATGAACACATAAAAGTTAAAGACCCTTCCATCTTTGAACATTTACAGGTTCACCTTATAAGTGATATAGCCTGCTACTAAACAAGATCTCATATATCTCTTATGAGTTTTTTTTCATAAATAAGATAATATCATAATCAATATCGAACGTTATCAATTATAATTTATATTCTGACAACATAGGATATATGTAGATGAAGAAAGATACCAAACACAGCCAAATGTTTCCCCGGCTTAAAAATATAAAAAGTTACATTTCATCCCATGTACCTAAGAAAATTATGAGACGTGTAGCACTATGTAACATCCGAAAACCAGGGAGATGATTGCCTTCGTTTCCGTATTCCGGGAGAGGGCGTTTAATTTCGTCTCTGTTCGTGAATTGTAACCCAAGTTAAATCTCTATTTGTACTCCTAACGGTTATCTTATCCATGCTTCCATTGCCTTTATACAGTGGACATAGTTCTTTTTTTTTTATATCATTTTTTCATGATAGGGGCGTTATCACGAAACCTACATATATCAAATTATTACCAACCACCTTGGAGTCTTAGTGCGATTGTGAACAAATAATGACTAGAGAAGCCTTTTTTTTATTTCTCCATGAAAGTTCATTTAAAAGTTTTCCAATGATCTATGATTATAAAATTATGATATATTAATTTTTTTTTCCTTATAATAGCATCGTGTGAATGATTTATCAATAAAACTCTGTAAAACTCCAGATAATTGTCTGTAATATTGTCCTTTTCCTAATTTCTTACAACAACTTTTACAAATGTATTGAATGTTGATGGTCACCATCTCTCGTTCTTAAAAAATAAGAAATGTTCATGTTGGGAAGAGTTTTAGAAACTATATATTTTCCAGTGTCTAACCATTATCATCATTATTTCGATGCACACCAACGTGCTGATCTGAAAGAAGAAAATAAAATAAACAAGTAGGAAAGATATTCATGCTACTTTTTCAGAGCTCCAGAAATGTTGAAAACATACTATAAAAGCTCGAGGTAGTTGAGAAAAGTAGTTTCCTGTGCTGCTAACGTCTCTAATAAAAAAGAAGAAAAAAAAAAGGGCAAATGATTTTTTGTCAATAGAGCTATATAGATTTCACACAGACAATTTTCCAACTAATGCCCCCCCCCCCCCCCCGAAAAAAAAATTATAATA
>NC_090750.1:48647334-48664834 GCF_036898095.1 Palaemon carinicauda | reverse complement strand
TATTAAATGATTAAGTGAAAAGGGTAATATTAATTCTTGACTGACAAAGCTTAGAAGGACCATGTGATATATTAACTAAAGGAAAACCTTTACCAGAGTATTCTTCATTGATTTTCGGTATTAGTGTAAATATGAAGACGAGACAAAAAGGAAAGGATATAATCCGGTATTACAATGAGAAAAAGATCATGATATATAGGGCAGGAAACATATATTTACGTTGGATATCACACACAAAAAAAAAGGACAAATAGCTGACGAGAAACGAAAATTTAGGAAATAATTATTAGCGAAATATTTTACAGTTTGTAATGTAACAACACTGTGTGTGTGTTTGTGTGTGTGAGGGGGGGGGGATTTGTTTTGTTTCTGTTTGAGTGTTTCCATAGATCTCGTAGTATATCATGCGCATTTTGTTACTAAGCAGTTGCCCATAAAATAGAATCTGTTTAACGTTATACGTTGTCTGGAACTTTTAATATTCATGATGAAGATGAACACATATTTTAGCCTGCTCTGCATTAATATCTACTGACATCACAACAACTTTTGTTTCTAAGGCGATGAAAGTTGGACTAGTTTACATTGTAGTATACATCACTCACTTGGTGATTTTCAAATAAATTCTCTTTTTTTGTAAATGACTATGTATTGCATGTATTTTTTGCACGCCGAATATCACCCTTGAATCGTTCGTTTACGATTGCCTGATCTTATGTGGAACAAGGGCTCTACCGTTGGCCGCCCGTAAAACATTGATAGTGCATCTTTTTGGAGTATCCATTATTAAAAAAAAAAAAAAAAAAAAAAAAAAAAAAAAAAAAAAAAAAACTACATGTTGGCCACCGGATGTTTGCGATATTAGTCATGAGAGAGAGAGAGAGAGAGAGAGAGAGAGAGAGAGAGAGAGAGAGAGAGAGAGAGAGGGAGAGAGAGAGAGAGAGTTTACAGTCATCATTATTCAGCTAATGGTAAAAGTTACTTAATATGTCCCTATCAACACCAACCTCGATAGTTTCATATCTATCCATCATAAAAAGGATTCAAGAGGATTACCGTTATCCTGATAAAATAATTTCACTTAAAAATGGTGATTGGGAATCTCCTGGAACTTTTTCGAACCCAATTAAGATTTTAGTCATCAGCGCTCTCTCTCTCTCTCTCTCTCTCTCTCTCTCTCTCTCTCTCTCTCTCTCTCTCTCTCTCTCTCTGTCAGGATGCCAGAACGCCTCAAATCAATCAATCAATCAATCTCTCTCTCTCTCTCTCTCTCTCTCTCTCTCTCTCTCTCTCTCTCTCTCTCTCTCTCTCTCTCTAGCTTAGCAAAAATCAGTTTAAAGGTAATGGACCTAAACTGAAAATGAAAACATTACTCAATGTGGTAATTTCTTAACATAAAATAACAAGTACATATAACAAACTTGCAGTGGATGTATTGAAGAGCAACACGGTAAACGAATTCAAGAATAGGTTAAACTAGATTATAAAGTCTCTCTAAATGTTTAAACTCACTGGCTCTACCCATTGGCAAAAGTAATCTCAACTGATGGAATAAAAATGCTGTGGGACAAACAAAATCCTTATATCTCCTTGTAACTCTCTCCTTCTATGTAACATGCAATGAGACCAATTACTATTGCTTATTTACTATTTTGGCATTTCTTCTGTTTCATAGCAATATTTTTCGTATTTATTGTTCTTTCACCTGAGGCTTTATATCGATAGTATACAACTTAAATTACATCGTTGGAGTCCATATTTTATAGTTAAGAAGTGTTCCAGTAATAAAGCCAATTAACTTAAATTATAACTTAAGTCCTAGTGTTATCTTTTTTTAAATTTCCCTATCTATAACCTCTGGGATTTGTAATGGATATTTGATGCACAAAACTATATATATATGTATATATATATATATATATATATATATATATATATATATATATATATATATTTGTGAATTTTCATCTATAGTATATAGTATAGCTTATCAGCATCCAAATTGAACCTAAAATAATTCCCAACGGGATATTGAAGAGACATCCTTCTCCTTGCAGTACCTATATATACAACTTTATAAAATAGAGATTCAGGCAAGCATTGGAGCACTAAAAGCCTATGTATGGTCCGAATTTATTTATGACGCAGAGCCGTGAATATGATACTAGAAATAAAAAAAAATGTAGCGGAATTATGGTTTTACAGAAGAATGTTAAAGATCCCATGGATTGAGATTGAGAGAGTTACAAATATTTAGGAGACGGAATCAGGGGATATCACTTCTAATAGTGATATGGTAAGGGAGAGATAGCGGGGCAAAGAGCAAGAGGACAGCAAAGGATAAAGTTTTTGGACAACATACTGGAGGATCAAATTAAAATGTCTTCCTCGTTATAAACTGAAGTTCTCGGCGATCCCTAAGGTTACAAATGGAAAGAACTCTACTTTTTGCATATTTCTTCTTTTACCAAATTCGAAAACATATTCCTTACTTTTTTCCCTTGTTGTTGTACGAATCCAATGTTTTCCACCTTTATGTTGGAAAAATACTTTTTCCCTACAACATTAAATGTTTCATTTCTTGTATTTAAGGCTATTCTCAACTTTCCCCAACTTCTACTTCTCTATAATTCTTATTTGCTTCCTTTTGCTTTTCAATGTGTCTTCCTATCGCTTCTGACTCTGAACAGACAGATTAAGTAGCAACGCTTCCAATTGTTATTCCCGGAACTATCACTGATTTTCTTTAGAGAAGCTGTAAAGGAGCTTATCATTTTACTGATAGCTAGTATTGTGTCACCAAGCTGCTATAGAGACTGCTTCTTCTAGTATAATTTCATTATTTTCTTCCACTACTTTTTTTTTTTTTTTCACAGTCAGATCAGAACTATAATTTTTTTTCGCTCGTTCAGACCGTTACCCCAATGCGAATATGTTGGACCAAACATGATTTTAATTCCCATTACAGAAGCAAGACTTTCCATATCCCTATTTTTAAATTCCATGCCAGTCATCCCAAAACCCTTCACAGTAATTATGAACAATGGCGGTCAAAACAGTGCCAGCTTTCTTATTTTTCAAGAAAAGCTCATATTGTAAATCATATGAAGGAACCCCCCACCCAAAGAATGTAGTTTCAATTAACTTTTTTCAAATCAGCTGTGGCCTTCTGGATGAATTCCGTCACTGTTTGGATAGCAACTTTCTTAATGGCATTTTTTTTGTTTGATTTGTTACCACTGTAGCTAATGTGAACAAATGCAAGAGTAGAGCTTCTCTTTTATGACCAGAAATTAGACATATCTTTTTCATCCTTTTATACTCCGAAATACAATTTCTTCATCGCAATTTTCTTTTTTACTTTCCAAAATGACAGCAATATGATAACCTTTGTTTAGGTGTATTTCCAGGTGAGGCAGTATACTCTTGATTATGAGTCTCTCTCTCCATTCCTCAAAATCCTTAGGCACTCTCCATTTTTTAAGTTGTATCTGTACCCTTAATCTGTTAAACTTTGTTCCTTCCTCATTTCCTTTAATTAGCAATGAGAATTCATACATCTTCCGACATACGTAAAATTTGCTTGCCCTGAATTTGAGCTTTTTATTCACTATTGTTTTCAATGTAAGTAATCCTTTTGCATACTTAATTTTTATTCTTATACACCTCAATCTATTTAATTCTGGCAATGTGTTTGGGTGCACCAGATTCCATTATCATTTCAATTTTGTTTACTTCATCGGTAAAAAAATGTTTCGGAAATCTTTACTACTGTAGTCCTCTCTTGTCTTCTATACTAAAAAAAATCTGTTGTTTGCCTTGTCACTATAGCATTCATTCCTGTATTTTTTTTCTTATCTCTAGATTTTGATCTCGGTTTTATACCATCGTTCTGGGGTAGATTATCTCTTTCTATGGCGTCTTCTTTTCTGATTCCTCTCACTATCTAAATGGTACACTTCGGTTTTGACTTTTTACTCTTGAACGAGAATATGGCCTACTATAATAATTCATTGTTCGATGTCCATCTCTTGACCGAAAATACTTTCTTCTATCTTGATATCTGTCTCTTGACTTGGATATGTATCTCTTTCTCTTAGTATAAAATATATTCACTCGCTTTCGGTCTTCTGATTTTAAATTTCTGCTCTTTGAACTGCTTTTTGTACAACTTTATTGTCGCTTCATAGTCTACATTTTCTATTAGGTCTTTATAGAAATATTTCCTGTAACTGTTATTTTAGAATCATCTAAAAATAAAACAGTTGTCCTTAACGTCCACTGTGATCCAAAGCAAGGTCTCCTTAATTTTGATAAAAGGTTATTATATCTAGTAAGGTAATCTTCACTAGATTTTTTTTTTCCTGTCAGAATGTTTGCATTTTATATACAAGTTTTGACATTTTTCCTATGATGGTTTTCTCATATTTCTCTTCAAGCAAGTTCTTCACCTCTTCCACAACATTATTGATATTAATGTTCTCAACAAGCCTCATTCTGCAAATTCAGGTAGTCTTAATATGTCTCTATCACTTTTAAGCTGTCTAATAGCTGAAAATATTTTTGTATTGGAGGAATAGTGGTTTGAAAGTCCTATAGTCCTAAATGATAAACATAACTTTCATAATATTTTCCTTTTAACCAGATAGGAGTTTTCCGGCCTTTTACTATATCAATAGGCAACTAGTAATTTTTTTTTCCTCTCAATGCTCTTTTCGATTATTACTAGGGTTTTTCAAGTCTTTGATCTAATTGACTCTTTTCATGTTTCTTTTGAAGTTTCTTTACCAAGATTCAATTCCATGTGGAAGTTTTCCTAATGCACAGTATTTGTAGTCCAATTTTGAAAAAAAAAAAAAAAATATTACTGTCCACAAACTATTTGTTCATATATATCCATTTTTATTTTTTTGTTGATGAAAAAATTTCATTTTTTCCACAACCATAATTTTCCTTGCTCAATTTCAAAGTTTTTTAACACATTATTTAAACAATCGCCATCAACTTTATTTTTTTTATTTCCTGATAAGGGACGAGTTTTTATAAACAAAATTGCTGCTATATTCTACAATTCCAAATAATGTCTGCCGTGTTGACCGGTTCATAAGTTTTGCTTCGCCGTCTATATATTTGGAAAGAGAAACTGCTGTATAGGGCACTTAGTCATTTCATTTGTTCTGGTGAAATTGTTCCAGTATTCTTAGATCCCAACTATAAAGGGTGCAAGTGCCACATGCATATAACAGGGTAGATACTATAATGGCATTATATACCAATACCTTTGCATAGGTACTTAGATCTTTGTTCATGAACACCCTGGTGGATAGTCTCCCATATGCAGTGTGGCCAGCTAGTAGCCTGTTTTCAATCTCTTTGGAGGAGGTGCTCTGGGTGGTAAGGATGCTTCTCAGGTATGGAAAGTGTTCGAGGCACTGAATGGTGGTTCCATCCAAGGTGATGTTATTAACTGGTGGATTTTCCACTGGTGCTGGCTGGGCCAATTCCTCATTTTTCCGATTTTTAAATGTTAGGCCAAACCATGTACAGTGAGCATGGAAATTATCCACCGATTCTTGGAGTTCTGCTTGGGCATGGGCAACGGCTGCAAATTAAACTAGTTATTCCAAGTGTCACTCCAAGGGTAAGAGAATAAACAGTTTCCTAAACTATTAGATTTATTAGACAAAATGATATGCTTCTAAAATCGATTATAAATAGACATGTGACAGGTGTTTCCGCATTCTTCAGACTGAGTGAATACTCACGAAAATATTATAAAATATTGTATGACTGATAGTTTTCATTTCTCTGTACATTTGCCTACTTTATATCCACTAAAACCATGGATAGCTGAGAAAGTAGATGTAAATGTTTTTGGAGAAGATATATCAGTACCCAATGAGTTGGGTGATTCATGCATATTGTGATGTTTCTGTCACCAGATGTCGAGTTGGTCTTGGTCTTGTTATTGGACAATACTTTGAATTTGGTATTAGTAAGGAGGAGAGAATATTTATACGTGTTGGTGATCATAGCTTACCTGCAATAAAAAGCGAATAATTTAAAAATTTGGTTTTTTGATAGTTAGAAGGCTCATTTTACTTAAAATAATATAGTCCCTTCTGGTGAAATAATTACCAAATGCAAAAAGTACATTTCTATTGTAGAGGCGTCAGGCAACGGTGTAAAGTTCGTCTGGATACCCACTCATTGTGGTATATATTTTCACGATATCGCTGATGAATTAGCTAGAATTAGGAGTATCAAAGATAAGTTATGCGTCTCCCGTTAGTGTTAGAAAGATAAAGTTACGCATGTCAAGAATAGAGGAAGGATGGAACAATGAGAAGGCTAGAGCAATGATGAGTAATAGCTGTAGTAGTATATCTCATTATGATTACATTCGTAGCAACATATGTTTTACCTTTGGAAAGTCGTCAGCTAAATGTACTGGAATTGTTATGACACTTAAACTGAGCTACAAATACTACTGTGAATATAAGAGTGCAGACGGTATCCCATGTAAATTTTTTGACGCTGCTAATTTGCACACACTACACCATTACGTTATGGAATGCAGATTTTTTAGCAGAATTTAGAAAGCTTAGCAATAGCGTTTTTTAGCAAATGGTGTTTTTTCATTAACAATAATTTTTACAAGAATATTGCATGAGACTTTAAAAACACGGACATACAAAATTAAAATAGATAATTTACCTCCTTACAATTTCTTTTTGTAGAGTATTTAGTCTTTGCTGCATAAATGTATACATATGTGTTCCATAAAATAATTCTAATTTGTATTTTGATCCGAAAGGAAAGTGTTTTTTCCCTGTGCATTAAAAATGCTTGGCCTTATAGGTGAAAAGGTGGTATAAAACGTATTTTATGTAAAAACAATATTATGTTAATTAAATTTTTTTATTAAAGCTCGAGTGCTCTTGTTGTTAATAATAACAAAGATTTATTTGGTATAGTCTATTTCTATTAAAACTGGAGACTTTGCTTGAATGTTTGTTTTATAAAAATCATAATTTATTTCAAGTATTGTATAATTTCAATCCTGTTGATTAGTGTAAATTTACTTTAAGTAAATTATGAATTAATTATGTTGAAGGTGTTTTCATTAGTAAAAAATCGTTGTAACTAAATAAATTTTATGGTTTATGTAAATCATGGCTAGGTTTTCATTTTTACTTAGCATTTGTCCATTTAGTTAATTTAAAGAAAGAGTGGGCTGAATAGCAAGATTGGCAGTACTTTTTGAAGTCTCTTATGTCAATGAACTATTCGATTTTGAATTTGAAAGTCTGTTAAAACCGATGGCTAAAGACTTTTAGAATAAAACTATGATTTAGTGAAATAAGAGAAGTCAGAACAAATTTGTGGATACCAATTAGTAATGAAATTTATAGATTTGATATAAACTGATTTCATCCAATTATAATTATCCACCCCACTTGCGAGCAATACTCATTACTTTCATAATAGTTTTCAGTAAATATTTGCTGCCATCGATAATTTCATAACATTATTCATGTTATTTATATAGTGAAAATTATTTGGCAATTTAAAACAGCTGGCACCTTTGCGATAATAATTAATTTAATAGAAAACTTTATTTAAATTCAAATGTGAATGAAGCCCAATTAGAATATTTTCCGCTTTTCTTTTCAACATATCAGCGTTCGGTATGCCTTTCCTTATAATATTATACTAGAGTGGTCGAATTGCATGCTAGATACAGTTTTCCGAATCACAACTTCAAATCAATTTTGCTCTCACGAAGTGGTGTCGTCAAAACAAGTTGAACCACAATTGGAATTTACTATTAGTTTGAAATATGGATAGTTTTATAGTTTACATCACTAAGAACAAAATAAGAGTATCACTACTATAAAATCAATAAGGTTTATGAATAAAGAAAATAAAAGGTACTTAGAGGAAGGATAAGGACCCCAGAAAAAGATAGTGAAAATAGTAAAAAAAATACAGATGGGTCAGATTCCATCAATATTCTTCACTGGGGAAATATCCCTTTAATCCTAGAGGGCTTCCAAACAGAAACGTTTGCATGAGACAAATGATCGATTGCGTATATATGTGATTGGCAGATGATGTTGATATGCTGGACGTTCTAGCAACGGGGTGACTGACCCTATGGTTTTGCGTTCAATATTCATTTGCCCATTTCCTTTTGTTATGTATATTTCAAAATGAAAAGCAATATAGGTAGACGAGGAATAGGACTGCAGTAGTTGGGGGTATTACAGTAACAACAAATATACCTTGTTCTTCATTCAGTTTACAAATAAGATTTTTGGGTAAATTCTGTTTCTGTAACGTTTTGATGATTATTGTTGATACTCAGTACTACTAATGCAATATTTGAATTCTTGCGGCAAATTTGAATACTTATGAAAGTGCTAACTCCATTGATAGTGAATGAAATAAAGATCAAGATCAGTAGCTATTTTTCTTATATTATCTCTAACGAATATATCAATAGTTTTTAGATAGTCCCTGTTTAGTGACACATGACAACTAATTAAAGTAAGTGCATATACAAGCCCTAATTTAAAATATAGCCCACATTAAGTCACATTAAATCAGTCATAACAATTATGTAATTTCTATTTATTGTCATTATCATCAAAAGTTGAACACTAATGATTAACTAGAGGATTAGAAGAAGGTACATGTTTTTTTTTTCGTCCCAATTCATTCAACAGAAAGTAAAATTCAAGAATAAAAAATTAACGAGTAATTGTTATCGTTATGCAATTGGAAATAATGAAAAATACAGGAGAAATTACAATATATCAAACAAAAGAATATAGCTTTATAAATTCGGATTGCCCTCTTTGTAACTACGCATTAAACAATGTTGTTATTTTTTATATGAATAATATACGCAAGAAATAAAAGATAATTTGAAGTAGAAAACTTTAAAACTGATTACGCTTTAAAGAAGTTTTTGACTAAAAATCCAATTTCAATTTCTATTTGAAATTCCTTTACAGAATGGAGGTCACCAGAAAGCAAGGAAAAGGGCTGACTTTTTGCCTTTAATCGAATATCATTTTTTTTTTCATTCGAAGGGCATATCTTTTCCTACTGATAACCTGATTTCTCTGAAACTTTCATTCATATGCTTTATCACTAACTGACCTGCAGATTTTGTCAAATCACGTTGCACGAGTGAGATAATTTTTTGACAAAAGTATCTTTATTACTTCTTTAGGGAAAATCTTCATTCCGATGACTAAAATCTAATAAAGAAAATCATGTTCTGAAACAAACTTGCCTTCTTTTAAATTAACTTCTCTCTGATATGGAAAACATATGTGAAAGAGAATTAAGGGTTGTATATAATTGCCTATTGAGAAAAAATAATAATATTGAGCTATATGCTATAGTGTTTTTTTTCTAAATTCCAAAATTAATTCCTATATTATTACCCTTTCAATTTTCATTTATTTTCAGAACATTCATTAATTAAATTTTATACAAATTGAAAACTATGATTATATTCTTAACCTTTACATCATTCGGGTATTAGATTTTAGGTATTGTAAGTTTCATAACTTGAATGGTGGAATGATATATACACAGTCTATGAGTATATATATATATATATATATATATATATATATATATATATATATATATATATATATATATATACATATATATATATATATATATATATATATATATATATATATATATATAGAATATGATGCGTAGACTATGTCTTTCTTCGGACAGCCTGACGTACAGATAGTTTTCAGGATAACAGTAGAAATACTTTTACTTCTCTCCATTTATTGTTTGGTCTGCTTTGAACAAGGGATAGCGTTCATGAATAACCGATGTCAATCTAATTACAAAGAACGAAATTGGTAGCTTCGTGAAAATTTTTGAAGCTTCAACATCCGGATCTCAGTATTGATAATGTTTCTTTAAATATGTATGACTCTTTCAAAATTTTAGGTGTGATTCTCGACAGTAAATTTACTTTTGAGAAACATATAAGGTCTGTGTCTTCTTCAATTGCACAAAAAATAGGCTTATTGAGAAAGTCTTTCAAGATTTTCGGTGATTAATTTATTCTGAAGAAGTGTTTTAATTCTTTCATTCTACCTTGTTTTGAGTATTGTTCTCCTGTCTGGTCTTCAGCTGCTGATTCTCATCTTAATCTGTTGGACAGAAACTTATTCCTGATCTAGATATTAATCTCTGGCACCGTCGTTCAATTAGTTCATTATGCATGTTGCATAAGATTTTTCATAAGTCTGACCATCCTTTACATTCAGATCTCCCTGGACAATTCTATCCTGTTCGTAATACTAGGCAGGCAGTTAATTCTAATAGCCAGGCCTTCTCCATCACGAGGCTCAATACTACGCAGTACTCTAGAAGTTTTATTCCAGCTGTTACCAAGTTGTGGAATGATCTTCCTAATCGGGTGGTTGAATCAGTAGAACTTCAAAAGTTCAAAGTTGGAGCAAATGCTTTTTTGTTGACCAGGCGGACATGAGTCTTTTTATAGTTTATATATGACATGTCTGTTTTGATGTTGTTACTTATTTTAGAATGATTTATTGTTAATTTGTTCTCTTCATTTATTTATTTCCTTATTTCCTTTCCTCACTGGGCTATTTTTCCCTGTTGGAGCCCCTGGGCTTATAGCATCTTGCTTTTCCAACTAGGGTTGTAGCTTGGATAGTAATAATAATAATAATTCTTATATTTTTTGAAGAATAATCTTAAATTTTCGTATCTATATTTCAAAGTATCTAATATTTTCATTTATCAATTTTTGTTGGATGGTATTGAGAATTGGATACAAAAATCTTTGTAAATTCGAATAACATTCAACAAAAATTGACAAATGAAAACTTTAGATACTTTGAAATATAGATAAAAGAATTTAATGGTTGCAAAGTGATCCGTAACACATGATGACACCAAACAATAAATGGAGAAAAGTAAATTTAGTTCTTCTTCTACTGTAACCATGAAAGCTATCTGCAGGAGAGTCCGGCCGATGAGAAACTATATATATATATATATATATATATATATATATATATATATATATATATATATATATATATATATATATATATATATAAATATATATATACATATATATATATATATATATATATATATATATTATATATATATATATATATATATATATATATATATATATATATATATATACATATATATATATATATATATATATATATATATATATATATATATATATATACACACATATATATATATAATGTGTGTGTGTAAATTATATATACTTTATATATATGTCCCATGTTGACGGATAATGAGACATTGGAACATGGGTTATCTTCACTTTATCTTAAAAAAGGTTCGTAAGTACACCGTACACAGCTACACTATCTCAGGTGAGAGCCTTGTTTACTCGACCGCCCAAAGGCAACTAAACACCCCTCGATATCAAAATGTAATCTTATTACAACAACATGCTGAGTTATAGGTTTTTGTGGAATTCTCATGATTATAGAGTTCATTTACCTTGACGTACAACACATATCTACATACGAGAATTCAGACATTACCCCCCCCCCCGAATTAGGACATCCCCCCCCCCGCCCCCGCCCAACTCCTCACTCCGGGATTAGGTACGCACTCGCCCTCAGTAGTCTAAGATACATGGAGGACAATCCGACCCGGAATAGGCATGGCATGTACTAAACAGAGATGCAACATAAAACATATATATATAGAAATCACCCACCCCCCCCCCCAAAAAAAAAAAAACATCTACAAAAAGAAAAAAAAAGAAAAATAAAATATTGCATGTAAAAATGTACACACTACAATATAAATAATTCCACTCATTTCTTCTTAAGACCTCTGCAACTAAAATACAGAATACCCAAAGTGAAAAGAAAATCATGTCATCAGATTTCACAACCTAATCAATAACCTCCCTCTGGTTGTGGGCAATACAGGCTTTTTGGGCGGGACAGCGGTAGGAATAGGTATTTCTTCATCCCTTGATTTTAGTTGTCTGGGTTTACAGCACAATTTACCAACACAACACACCACCACCGTCTCACCTTTTATTTAAATCACTACTACACTTGCACTTGCAACCACCAACCAGTGGCCACTAGGCGTTTTCACGAGAAAATCATTCATCTTCCCGCCATTCTCTTATAACATTAGGTATAAGGTATTCACATCTACACATTCTCTAAAACTGCATACCCTCATGGCTGAACTTTTAATCACGCAGCCACTTGCGATTCGGGAACTGCCCCGGCCCCAGCAACCAGGAATCATATAAATACATGAATAATACAGCATCCGCCTGACGGATCTCACCTAACTTATTCAACCTCTGATTGTTTTAAGGTTCACTCAGCAAATTTATCGCAACATTTTACTTATAAATTAAGCATCAACATAAGAACACGTTATTATCAAGTTTATTTAAAACACTCAAAAGAAGAAATGAGGTCTGTTAATTCAACAACAACAGGAAACAAAAAATTTCTACTCATCAACTCGAGGGATGTCATGTATGCAGAGGTAAGGAGGAACACTTTTGAAAACTACCTCTTCAGGCACCACATGTATGTGTGCCTGATGATGTTCAGACATTGTGCCATTAATAATGCTTTGTATCACAACTGTGTTAGATTTAACCATCTTTGCTCAGCACGGACCCAAATACGCTGGCTCTAGTTTGTGTTTCCAAGGTTATAATAATTTAAAATACACACGATCGCCTACAAATACTTTTACTGGTGCAGTTTTGAACCAACCCTCATACTTTGAGCTGTGTTTTTCATTAACTCTTTTCAGAAACCTTTCAGTGGTGTTCATGACTCTCCTCAAGAGATTTACACTGTATTGCTCAGTTGAATAATTTGACAATTGTTGCGAATTAGTACCGTATATGGTAGCACAGGCTCCTGTCCATACACTAAAAAGAAAGGTGTGTCCTTGAGCGAAGCATTATATGCAATGTTCAAAGCTAGCTCAGCTGTATGAAGCATGGTGCGCCAATGAAAGGAGTCATCAGCCACTAAATAACGTAAAATTGGCACTAATACCCTTTTATGCGATTTCACTCAGCCATTTGCTATAGGCCTATATGCGGTCACTGAAAAGTGTTCAATTTTCATCAAGTCCGTGACCGATTTTACCACCTTATTTATAAACTCGAGACCATTATCACTTATCAAAATGTTCGGGCAACCAAACCTAGTAATGAAAGAGCACAGCGCCTGGGCTGATGAATTTGTTGATTTACCCAACACTGCGTAAGTATGAGTGAACCGAATAAATGCCTTCATAAATACACATATATACTTAGGTTGCTTTAAACCAGTAGAAAATGGTCTAACTACATCCATATGCACTCTATAAAATTTAATAGGAATCACAGGCCACTTTCTGGCTTCCGGTACAGTGTTTTAATGTTCTTTGAAACAGTTACAAGCATGCCATTCTTTTACATAATTCACTATAGATTTTTTCATTCCTAACAAAAAGAAGGATTCCCGTGCTCTCCTTAATGTTCTATCAATCTCTGAATGGCCTGTATATGGACTTGCATGTACAATGTGGGTGGCTCGATTAATTAAGGAGGGAGGAAGAACTACCCGTGCACAAAATTCCCCTCCCCTCTTCTCGTAAGCACAATATAAGATATCATATTCTATAAAAAAAATTGTCACGAGGCACATACAGAAATGACGGATAACTCTCCAATTCCCCTTTAATCACTGCTCGCACTCTTTCCATCTATTCCTATTTTTTCTGTCCGTCTCGGACTTCTTTTATGTCCCAACCTCCCAAGTCAATCAAACCTGCATCATCAGGGCATTCATTCTGGACACCCCTAGTCATATCCTCGGCCACCCATACATATTCACCTTCGCCGCTCATATCTCTCTCTCTCTCTCTCTCTCTCCCTTCTCTCCGCTCCCCTATCCTGAATGCTTACTGGGAGAATTCACATCCCGTGCTCTAGTTTCTCTATTTTGATGGGGGTCTTCAATATTTTGGTTACGTTCTTCGTTCCTCTATTGTGCCCTAGTTGTTACTCCTATTACTGCACCTCTAGAGAGAGCATCAGCTACCTTGTTACTTTACCTTCCATGTGGTGAAAACCATTTATATTAAACTCTAACAATCTCTTAATTAATCTCGCTTATCGAGAGGTCAAATCATTTTCATAATACAAATCACGTAAGGGGCTATGATCACTTTGCAACTCAATCGACTGACCTAATAAAAAGAACCGATGCCTCTCTACAACCCAAAGTATAGCCAAAGCCTCTCGATCGAATATACTATAATTCTTTTCTGCTCCTTTTAATGCCCGGGAAGCAGAACAAATAGGTCGCTCTTTCTGCCTTTATCATCTCGTTGAGAGACTACGCCACCAATAGCTACGCTACTCGCATCTGTTGTCACTAAAAACGGGCGATCAAATCTAGGATATGCGAGTAATTCATTGCTAGTTAAGGATGCTTTTAAATGGTTAAAGGCCCTTTCTTCTTCCACTCCCCAATTTATTACTTTTTGTTTCTTTAAAGCATCGGAGGGTCTTGCTATCTCTCCAAAACCTCTTATGAATTAACGGTAATACCCAGTGAGCCCGAGGAACCCAACTACTTCCTCAGAGTTATGTGGCCTGGGGATATCTCTAATAGCCGTTACTTTACTGGGGCAGGGTTGGATACCTCCTGGGGTTATTATGTGACCTAAAAATTCGACCTATTTACAGAAAAATTCACAATTTGACAAATTATTTTCACACCATTAGGTCGCAATGCATCTAAAACTTTACGAATATTATTATTATGTTCTTCGGCCATTTTCCCTGTAATTATGATATCGTCTGAATAAACAAGAACATTAAGGGAGACAAAACCGCCATCATTACTCTAGAGAAATGACTTGGAACATTTTTAACACCGAAAGGAAGAAAATTAAACTGAAATAGTTGATCATTAGCTACAAATGCCGTTTTACATTTACTGTCTTCCTGAATGGGTATTTCATAGTTTCCAGATTTTAAATCAACAGTTGTAAAATATTTACTATGCCGTACTTTCACAAGTAATTCTTCGATCGAGGGCAATGGAAATGCATTATCCTTAGTGACTCCATTCAACTTCCTATAATCACCACACAATCTTACTCAATTATCCCTTGTTCCCTTAATTTATTAATTTCCCTTTCTATCTCTCTCTGGAAATGAATGGGTACCTTATAAGGCCTTGGCCTGTTCGGCTCCGCCTGCCCAGTTTCAATGCTAAAGGGAAATCGATCAATCCTCCCGGGCGGCTCATCTCCAATTGCAATTACATCAGAATAATTATTTACAATGTCAGTAACTACAGGTTGATATTCTGACGAACATAGTTTTCGCGCTTCCATAATCAAATTCTGAGTGCATTCGTCTGTGCGGGCCGGAGTTGTGACTCCCAGCATCCCATTATTAGCAATTTCACATAACTCTAATTCACACACAGAATCACTTCCTAACACAACTCTTTTATTTGACAAATTAACTCTCGTTATATCAGCTCTGTTCTCTTTTATTTCCCATAAGCCCTCTAAAATCATATGGGCCCAATTGTCATGGGGTTTAACAACAACCTTGGTTCCTTCCGGAAAACGGCGACACGGGGTCACTGATATGCTCGTAAGTGTCTGGGGAGACAACACTTCTCCTCTTTCAAGTACAGCTGTTACCTTACTTAAATGTTCCTCCAAGCCCGCACAAGCACTTATTCCCTCATGACTTTCTATCGGCAAAATGTACCCTCCTGCTTTAACTGTGATTGTATCTTTTCCCCAAAAAATGCATATTTGATTACATGATATGAAATCTTTTCCTAAGATAGCCTCGATTACTGGAATTCCCAAGGTGTGCAACATAAAAATATCATGTGTAAACTTCACAGATCTCACCTTAAAGTTGACGATGGTTCTATGGTTCATGTGTAGTTTATTTCCTCCAGTCGTGTCGAGGACGACGGATGCCGCTGACTGTAGTGGGTTTGAGTAGAATCTTTTTTCAATCTGTGAAACCCTGGTTCCTGTGTCGATCAACGCTTGAATGGATTTAACTGGCAGGTCAATTCTAACTGCTAACATTCCTAGCTGGCCATCACGATATATGGGGCACAGGCCAATATGTGTGTATATATATATATATATATATATATATATATATATATATATATATATATGTGCGTGTGTGTGTGTGTGCATGTGTGTGTATATGTATATGTATATATATATATATATATATATATATATATATATATATATATTTATATATATATATATATATATATATATATGTATATATATATAAATATATATATATATATATATATATATATATATATATATATATATATATATATATATTGTGTATCTATGCGTGTGTGCGCGCGTGTATGGTTCAGTTGGTGAGATTGTACAGAAATGTTCATCAGATCTTCATTCACTGTCTGTAACTCTTCAACTTTTCTGTTCTAATTACGGGACCATTAAAATCCACAGGGTATATTATCTAGGTAGAACAATAATTAGTTTTGTTGGTTCAGCAGCATATTAGTTATTTGGCACCATCTCAAATTCAAATGTAATAAAAAGAGAATTTATTTTGTCGACCTAATTAATAATTTGATTGAAGTACAGATTAACAGTAGGTTTCGGTTTGTCAATCTTTATGTAGTGTCACCATTCACTAGAGTACCAATTGCTGACATGTTGGAATTTCATCATGAAACATTAGATAATAGGCAATTTTATTTAACATTTCCCAACTGTACTTTAATAGTTATTTAAACTTTGCATAAAAAGATTAAAAATTTTAATTCAATAGGATTTTTTTTTTTTTTTGCACAAACTTTTGAAAGGGCAAAGTGAAACTTCTTATCTCTAGTACTCATGCAATTTATACCAGGATTTTTTTTAAAAGTAGAATCTTAAATAACATCACACCAAATAATGTAAAATAGTTTCGTTATATTGGTGACACAATATGTGCGTGGGCAGGAAAAGAAAATTTAGATATTTTCTTTTCTATTTTCATAGTTGAATAGTTCTATATCGTCAGCAAATTTCCCTATGGAGCTGGTGACTAATTGTAATTGTATCTTACCTTTTCTGGGCGGTCGTATACACAGGACTAAAAATAGACTCAAGTTTAGTGCACAAATAGAAAAGCAACTAATATCTCCGAGTATGTCCATTACTACTGAAATCAAGGTAACAAAGTTTAGAAATCTGTATTGAGAATGAGAATGCAGCCCAGAATATATTGATGATGAATTAAATGAGATTAGAGCAATTGGTAATAAGCAGAAGTAGTCTGAAATTGTATTAGATGATGGAATAAGAACAGCAAAAGATATATTTGTCAGAAATGATATGAGGGGAGACTATCCTTAAAAAAACCTAC
>NC_090750.1:48634834-48642334 GCF_036898095.1 Palaemon carinicauda | reverse complement strand
ATATAAATTTATATATATATAGAATACTGATTAATAGGATTAAGGATAAAACAGAGAATGCAATCTTGGAAGTACAGGGTGGTTTTAGAAGAGGTAGGGGTTGTATGAATCAGATTTTTACAGTTAGGCAGATATGCGAGAAATATTTAGCAAAAGGTAAGGAGGTGTATGTTGCGTTTATGGATCTGGAGAAAGCATATGATAGAGTTGATAGGGAAGCAATGTGGAATGTGATGAGGTTATATGGAGTTGGTGGAAGGTTGTTGCAAGCAGTGAAAAGTTTCTACACAGGTAGTAAAGCATGTGTTAGAATAGGAAAGGAGGTGAGCGATTGGTTTCCGGTGAGAGTGGGGCTGAGACAGGGATGTGTGATGTCGCCCTGGTTGTTTAACTTGTATGTTGATGGAGTGGTGAGAGAGGTGAATGCTAGAGTGCTTGGACGAGGATTAAAACTGTTAGGCGAGAATGATCATGAATGGGAGGTAAATCAGTTGTTGTTTGCGGATGATACTGTACTGGTAGCAGACACAGAAGAGAAGCTTGACCGACTAGTGACAGAATTTGGAAGGGTGTGTGAGAGAAGGAAGTTGAGAGTTAATGTGGGTAAGAGTAAGGTTATGAGATGTACGAGAAGGGAAGGTGGTGCAAGGTTGAATGTCATGTTGAATGGAGAGTTACTTGAGGAGGTGGATCAGTTTAAGTACTTGGGGTCTGTTGTTGCAGCAAATGGTGGAGTGGAAGCAGATGTACGTCAGAGAGTGAATGAAGGTTGCAAAGTGTTGGGGGCAGTTAAGGGAGTAGTAAAAAATAGAGGATTGGGCATGAATGTAAAGAGAGTTCTATATGAGAAAGTGATTGTACCAACTGTGATGTATGGATCGGAGTTGTGGGGAATGAAAGTGATGGAGAGACAGAAATTGAATGTGTTTGAGATGAAGTGTCTGAGGAGTATGGCTGGTGTATCTCGAGTAGATAGGGTTAGGAACGAAGTGGTGAGGGTGAGAACGGGTGTAAGAAATGAGTTAGCGGCTAGAGTGGATATGAATGTGTTGAGGTGGTTTGGCCATGTTGAGAGAATGGAAAATGGCTGTCTGCTAAAGAAGGTGATGAATGCAAGAGTTGATGGGAGAAGTACAAGAGGAAGGCCAAGGTTTGGGTGGATGGATGGTGTGAAGAAAGCTCTGGGTGATAGGAGGATAGATGTGAGAGAGGCAAGAGAGCGTGCTAGAAATAGGAATGAATGGCGAGCGATTGTGACGCAGTTCCGGTAGGCCCTGCTGCTTCCTCCGGTGCCTTAGATGACCGCGGAGGTAGCAGCAGTAGGGGACTCAGCAGTATGAAGCTTCATCTGTGGTGGAAATGTGGGAGGTTGGGCTGTGGCACCCTAGCAGTACCAGCTGAACTCGGCTGAGTCCCTGGTTAGGCTGGAGGAACGTAGAGAGTAGAGGTCCCCTTTTTGTTTTGTTTCTTGTTGTTGTCGGCTACCCCCCAAAATTGGGGGAAGTGCCTTTGGTATATGTATATATATATATATATATATTTATATATATATAAATTATATATATATATATATATATATATATATATATATATATATATATATATATATATATATATATATATCCATAGCATCAGCTCAAATACCTCTCCGGGAAAAAGACAGCAGTACAGTATAAAATATATGATCGAAAGTGTGTCGTATGTGGTTTTAAAAGTAAGAATTTAATTAAAAAAGTCTTGAATATCTGAAATAAATAAAACCAGTATATTTCTTGGGGAAAGGGTTCACTTTCATGATGAAATGTCCACTCGGACTTGTGATATAAGAGGTACTAATAATGCACTTGGTGCAGACTTATCTTGCCATAAACCATGCATTTGTAATTACTTGCTAAAATATGTCTGCATTAAGACTAAGCCAAAGGTAGGGATCGTATCCATGAGAGGCAAATAGAATGGAGAAATCTTGTTGAAACTATGGAGAAAGGGCTTCAAAATGTCTTGGGATATGTTTTTACGGTTTGCTAAGGACTATATCAATATGTATCTGGATAAGCAATATCCACAATAAAATCTTACTACGAGAAATTATGAGGTCATGCTACTTTCGGTCAACCATTTTCGCAATAACATTTACTTGTAACAGACCGAAACAGGTAAATAGATAATTAATTTATCAAATAAAATGGTAACGATACAGGGTGTAGCCCAAACAATTAAGTGTCCTAATCCAATTAATATTGTGCTCAACAAATATGTAAGTCATCCCTAGATTTCATTCTTAAGGATAGGTTTTGGGATGTTTTGAATTTAGAGAGCTCCTGGAATATCGCTTCGATCAAGATCCTTTTTTGAGTTGCTTTGCAGTTTTGTTTAATTTAGGAAAGAAAAAAAATGTAAATTCAGAGCAAGCTATGATGAACAAGATGATTGTGATGTTCCGGGGTCATTAGGCCTCTCTGTATCTAGACAATGTAAGTTGTAAAGTTTATTTCAGATGACGAACTTTAATATTCATACTGAAGAAAGAGAACACCGTTACACGTTATGACAGAAAGTAATCTATGAATCATGTAAAAGTGCAACAATCATTACAAGTTTCAATCTACATGGTTTACGGGAAAGCTATCAGGTCATCCGTCAACAAACTGATATGGTAAAATACTCTGTAGAGTCCATGCATTTATTGATGAAAAATGTATAAAGTGAAATCCAAGATGTTTCAAGGCAGTTGGAGCTGATATGACCTAGGAGCAAAAAATTAAAAGTTCTCATAAAAGCCCTGCAAGAATAAATAATAGTTCAAGGTAAAAAAAAAATGTTGCTAAGTTGGTGAAAACTTATCATGAAGTGCTTGCAAAACTAAGATATTGCAGTAAAATGACGGATTCGTGCACAAACACATATGAAGTAGATGTAAACGAATCATTTACACATCAAAAACTCTGACTGACGAGAGATATAATAGAGATATTATAGTACTCATAGAATGAAATGAAAAACAATTTTGAATGCCTTCAGAAAAGGGAAAACTTTACACTGCCGGGATGAATGAAGTAACAACCGAGGATATCAGTATATGATAATTAAACGCTAATGCTAAAATCATTGCCAACCGTATACAACACTTCCCAGAAAGGAGTATTTAGCACTAAAGAAGTTTATATCTCTGCCACATTTCACGAGCCAGACCAGAAAACATTTGATAAACTCCAGCAAATAAGCAGTTCATCATGAAAATACCAGCAAAACTCAAGTCAGAGTAAAGGTACCCTGACACTTGCACAACTTTTTGCCACGAATTTGTCGTGGCAAGTCGTGACATTTTGTGGCACGAACTGGAAAATAAAAAAAAAATTACCTCAGAATCATAGCTGACCTGTCCACATTGACACGAACTGGCATGACGAGTTCACAACGAGTTCACGCATAGTTTGCGCACTTCCCTCATCGTCCCGACGAGTTCACGAACAGTTCGCGCATAGTTCACGACTCGGTCACAAAATTTTGTCGTGACCAAAATTTTTAACATTTCAAAATTCTCGTCACGACATGCCACGATGTCACGACGGGTTTACGAACACTTCACGACAGTTCATGACGAGTTCACGCCAGTTCACGACTCAAGTCGTGACAACGCGTGCCACAAATCCGTGCAAGTGTCAGCCTGGCTTAAGAATACTCACTTGTATCAAATGTTTGATTCCGCTATAGAACGTGGAGACTCTATGAAGAAATTACTTCTTTGAAATATTTCCGCTGCTTCATATATGTTTGATGAGGATGGCCTCATGACTCCGACAATTGGGAGTTTCATAAGTCATAAGCTGGAGAAACAATTGAAGTGGGAAAATCAAGCTATCCATTAAACTACCACGAAGGCTGGATTAATTGTAGATGTAATGGCCAATGTTCATAAAATTAAGACATACAGTATAATGTGAAAACTCGTTTTTTTTTTTTTTTTTTATGGAATTTTTCAATAGATGCAATTCAGTGTAGAATAAGGATGTAGAAAAAAAGATGCTTTTATTCTTTCTTAAGCAGGAGTGTCAATAAAAGATTCAGAGCACCAGGAAATGGGAAAGAAATTTCCAATAAAGCTGAACTACATTAACAAGCAAGCACCCTAGCTTGTGAAGATGAGAAGTTTGAGTCATCAATTAAGAACAAGAAAAAGCTGCAGTCCCTTCTTCATCAAATGGATTTAAATCATTGATGGAAAGATGCAGCAATTGAGGTTTACATTAGGAATTTCAGAGGTTCGGATGAATATAAAATCCTGTCATGAAGGTTGTCTAGTAGATTGGTATCTGAAGATCCTGAATTGAATTCTGATGTAAACAAAGCAGACCTACGATGCAATGTTTATGCACTTTATGGAGTCTAACATCGATGCAACCAAATTGTAATCTATTAACGTGTTACTGACATTGTAATTTCATTATTGTTCCATTGAAATGACCTTCGTATATATATATATATATATATATATATATATATATATATATATGTGTGTGTGTGTGTGTATATATATATATATATATATATATATATATATATACATATATATACATACTGTATATATATATATATATATATATATATATATATATATATATATATATATATAGTAGAATGGCTATGAATAGGTTGAGACCGTTTGGCCGTTTATAGGGGATGGAAAAAATGGCCTTCTGCAGAAGAAAGTGATGGGAGAAGTGAAAGAGGAATGCCAAGGTTTGGATGGATGGATAGAATGAAGAAAGCCTTAGTTGACAGGACGATAGAAGATAGAAAAAGAGCCTACTAGGAATATGAATGAATGACAAGTAAATGTGAAACATTTCCAATAGGCCCTGCTGTTACCTCGGGTCACCTTAGTGACTGCTGAGGTAGCGATAGTAGGTGAATCAGCATAAGAAGCCTCATTTATGTTGGAAAACGGGGGAGGGTGGGGTCTGGCACCCTCGCCCTACCAACGAGTCTCGGCTAAGTCCCTCGTCATGCAAGGAGGAAAGATGATAGGAAAAATCTCCCTTGTTCTCTTTTTATGTAGGCTACCTGGCAAAATCGCAGAAAGTCTCATGGTGTGTAGATAGATTTCTGCATTAACTCCCTATGATTATCTAAGATCATCAGTATTCAATATAACACAATAAATTATCATTCATGAAGTCATGCACAACATTAAAGTCCTTTTGCTAAGAATAGGTGTGTCATTTTGAGTAAAATGTCATGTATATTCATTTAAAAAATATATATATCAAGAATTATTACAATCAGTGTAAAAAAAAAATCTAAAGTATATGAGATATATAATAGGTCCTCGTGGAAATTCTCTACTAAAAACTATAACGAGAGTTTATTTCTTTCTGCCGTTCTATTATCGCTCAGTCGTTCCTGCCAAAGTAAAATAAAACAACTGGAATACATCAAAGTGGAAATTTGAGTAATCGTTGGTGTCTCCCTACCAGCCTTCATAAAATATTTTAAAGATTTTGCAAAGTTTTCTTGCTTGTGATGAAAATATTGAAGAAAGGTCAATGGTAATTGTTCTTTAATATTAACGAAATATAAAGATTTCAAATAAAATGAACCGATAAAACTCATCTATCTATCTATCTATCTATCTATCTATCTATCTATGAAAACTCTTTTTAATACCTTTTTTAAAGAAATATACTCCCTTTTGAGTAAGCATATTGTGAAACATTTTACTTTTTTACGTGGCGCTATATAGCTGAATAACCGTATCAGGTGTTCTAGGAGCCCGTGCAGTTACCAACAAATATATAATAACTACTGTAGATCAGTTTGGATTCCTATGAAATTCTACCGTTGCAATTGCTCATTGTCAATGGCCGACACTGCATCAATTGAAGTAGTCTGAATATTCCATATAAAACTTTGATAAATTCCAATAATAATTAAAATGTAGAGGAAATTGCCAGAAATATTACAGACAAGCAGATATGCAGGAAAATATAAATACTAAAATTATGCATTTCAGGTCTTTTAACTTATAAGTTGATAATTAGAAAATTTTAATCTATTGAAACTATGATAAACTGTTTGATAAACTACCAACTAATACTCAAATATTCCATCAGTTTATATATATATATAAATATATATATATATATATATATATATATATATATATATATATATATATATATGCAAATAAATTATTAGAAATGATACGACATTCACTAAACTGAAACCTTCATTGTGATAATTTGGAGAGATCAGTCTTTGCAAAGAACGACAATTTCAATGATTCCTCTTTCTTGATCAAATAGAATTAATAAAGAAACATATAATAGGTTAAAACTTTATGAATTCGTAAAACGTTTCTCTTATCTATTTCTGAAAAAAAATAAACGGCCCACAATCCAAACCTTTTAATAAAACCTCCAAGTTCTCATTAATCTAAACTGATGTAGAATGCAATTCGAATCTACTCTAATTAAAATCAAATTTTCAGACCGGATAGATAATGGTATTGCTTCAATCTAAACATTTTTATATTATGGTAAAACTTTGAGAAAGTTTGTCGGTAAATGTTAGAGACGTGGGGATAATATCTACTTCAAGATCTTTAAGACGAATCGGAAGGCAAGTATAATGAACAAGTGAATGTGGAAAAAAAAGTAGATGTAATAAGAATAAAAATAAAGAATAAAAAATATTTGATTTGGATAATTGTTTTTTAAATCAATTATTTCAGGTAAAAAAAAATAAAGTGGGAAAAAGAGATTAACCAACGCTTTATATTAGAACGTAGGACAAGCAGCAGTCACGGCATAAAGGGAAGATTATCTTCAGTGTCTATGACTATAATAATGACATTAATTAATTCCTAAGAAAAAAAAAATCTATACTATGAACTGATGTTGAAAAATAAAAAAATAAAAATATTCAGCAGGAGATAATGCAGATTCTTTGAAACAGAGCCAGGGGCACCATTTACATATCACGCACTGTGTTAGATGAGGAAACTCTCTTCCATTGGGGTCAATATGCAACATATATTCCAGTGAACACAAAGAAGATTGCCAAAGTTCACGGCTCCCCTTGTGTCTTGCAACGCGCCTTTCACTCCAATCTCAGTTCTGAGGGTCCATTTGGGAAATGAAAACTCTGACGTCGGTTGCATAAAAGAATAGTATTGACACGTTGACTAGGATTACTGGAAAAATAGAAGATAAAAATGTTGACAAATGATATATATATGTTACGATTTTTATTACGGATGAACACACACTTTAGAATAACAGCAAATAGGTTATTAGGAGACATAGTTCCGTAGAAACTCATCCTAAATTTACTATTAGACAAAGGATTTAAAGAAAAATGTGAACTTTGATAACACGTCATGTGTTTACCAATTCTTTGCGAAAACCACTATCTAGCAATTAAACAAAAAACCTTTTTTATCTATATTGTACCCAAAAAATTAATATCTCATAAGTTATATTAAATATATTTGATATT
>NC_090750.1:48609834-48614834 GCF_036898095.1 Palaemon carinicauda | reverse complement strand
GAGTGGATAAACAAGGTGTTGAAGGACAGCAGGTGGGCATATATAGGAAGCCAGCTGGAACCTCCTGCCACTGCTGCCCAGTGCAAAAAACGCTACGAAAACTTGAGGACGAGGGTTGGCAAAATTATGAAGAAGGAGAAGAAGAGTGGAGCTGGCCAGGCCCAAAGGAGTGGCCGTGATGACTTCCTCATGGACACTTGGTCGTTCCTCATACAGCACATCGTCCGGGGAGAGACAGTCGCCAGTGAGAAGTTTCGTGGCTCCGAAGGAGGTGCCACGACAGCCAGCGATGTCGACGATGACGTGAGGTCGACGGGGTCTCGCAGCCAGGCATCTACCACCACCAGGAAGGACAAGGGGAAAGGGTACTGCCGAACACTTGACACCTCTCACAGCGACACCTACAGTATGTGTCGGAGAAGGATTTCAGCAATATATTGAGGAATGTGAGTATTAATTTTTTTTGACATATGCTATCTGTTGCATTAAAATGCTGTACTAAATTGTTACAATGTTTGTTATATATATACATATATATAATATATAATATATTTTTATAATATTTTTCATGTTTCAGCTTGTGTCGAAAGCTGAATCGTCAACCCCAACGTTTATGGGCCAGCACAAGATTGTGCACGATTTTGCGTGCCTGCTGGAAGGCTACATGCGTGCCATCCCAGTACACCGATGGCACGAATTCCAAATAGAGTGCCTCAATCTCACACAACGTTACAGGGACGAGACTCAGGTCTTCCAGCAGGCACAGCAACAATCCTCAGTGACCTGGGCAGGCCCCCAGCAACAGCAACCTTTACAGCCCCCTGTGCATCAGCAACCCCCTCAGCAACAGTCACCTTGGCAGCCCCCTCAGCAGCAGTCAACTTGGCAGCCCCCTCACCAGCAGTCACCTTGGCAACCCCCTCACCAGCAGTCACCTTGGCAACCCCCTCACCAGCAGCAACCTTGGCAGTCCCCTCAACCAGGACACTCGCATGCACAGCCAGAGCAGCAGCAGCAGCATCGTCCAGCCAGTCATAACTGGGTGCCGCAGTCAAGCCCTTCTTCCTTGCCCCGTACCACGGAGTGGCACCCAGGGATGCCAACTCCACTGTCATCCACCCCTGTCCAGGTGACCTCGCCATCAGTGCCAGTGTCGTCACCCACCCTTGTCCAGGCTCCTTCACCAGCACCTTCATTAACGTCGCTGTCGGCGGCATTCAAAAGTCCATTGACCTTCCCTGTCCTGACCCCGGGGACCATCGACAGCAACCTTGATGAAGCCATGACACCCTCACCCCTCTACTCGTCCAAGGAGCTTGATACCCCACCAGTCAAGGACAAGAAATTTAAATAGTGTAAAATATTTGTACATAATTGAAGTGTGATACTTGTATATATATGTTGTTTTAATGTAAATAAAATATTTATATATTTCCAAACACTTTTCGTCTATTTCCTTTTTTCGTCTATTTCCTTAAAATACAAAGAAAGAAACAGTAAAGTAAAAAATAATAAAAGGGAAGAAAAATAAACCCCCCCAAAAATTTATATTTGCTGTCTTAATGTGGAAAAAAAATGATATATCATTTCAAACTATTTTTATCTTTATAATAAAGAGAAACAAATAGGAAACGAAAAAATTAATGAAAATTAAAGAAAAATAAACCTAATATGTTTTTATATTTGGTGTCTTAATGTGAAAAAAATTGGAAAGTTGAGTATTATCTTTACTATGTATAAATGTAAGCTCTTGTCATTTTGAATGAAATCAAAAGTGATATTAACGTAAACAAGAGCTGTTGCCTACCGGAGGCATCCAGGATGCTATCGCTCGCTCTTATGGGTCATTTAGTTTGCTAGAGCGACGTTCCCAGTTTGTTTTGCTTTAATAATTTAGCTATTTAGCTCCGCATAAAATGCTTATATTGTTAGCTCGGGGATTTCGACACGATCGAGGTAACGATCCTGCCTTTGTCGACGTATTGTCGCTATAGGCAAATTTTTTTAAGTTTGCTGTTTTCATGTAAAAATGAAATGATGTCTTATTTCATGCACACACTTATTTTCATCTATTACCAATCAAGATGCACATTTTTGTTTTAAATAAAAATGAAATGAAAAATAAACCCTAGAAATTTTTAAGTTTGTTGTTTTCAGGTAAAAATGAAATGATGTTTTATTTCATGCACACACTTATTTTCATCTATTGCCACTCAAGATGCACATTTTTTGTTTTAAATAAAAATGAAATGAAAAATATACCCTAGAAATTTTTAAGTTTGCTGTTTTCATGAAAAAATGAAATGATGTCTTAATTCATGCACACACTTATTTTCATCTATTACCAATCAAGATGCACATTTTTTGTTTTAAATAAAAATGAAATGAAAAATAAACCCAAGAAATTTTTAAGTTTGCTGTTTGAATGTAAAAATAAAATGCTTTCTTAATAGTTGTACATATTTTATGTCTGCTATTTATATGTAAATCAAATGCTTTCTTATTGTAACTAAAATAAAGGGCCACAAAAAATACAAACGAAAAATATACGTTTCTTTTATTTACAAAATGGAACAACTATACAGCTCATGGAGGTACTACAATTTTTTCTTGCCAAGGGACAGCACCAGCAGGGGACATGTAGTAATGTGAAAGGTAGTCTCGCTGATCCTTTGCATCCTTCTGGATATGATGGCCGGGTAGAGTCATAAGCCCCTGCAGGTTTTGCTCATTCCTCCATGCACCAGGGATCAGAGCATGTGTGTCCGGATCTTCGTAGTCCACTTCTGACAAAGCACCTGGGTATTTGATGAGGACGAGGTTGTGCAGGACACAGGCACACATGGTGATCAGGTTGATGGTGCTGGGCTTCTGCTGCATCGTCGTCACGAAGCAACGGAACCTTTGACTTAAAATTCCAAAGGCATTCTCAACGACACGTCGGGCACGAGACAACCTGTAGCTATATATGCGTTCTCGTAGGACTTGTGACCGATGGGAGAATGGTTTCATCATCCAGGTTCGTACATCAAAGTGATAGGGCACTGGGTGGTCATCATTAGGGAGTGGTTCTGGTTGAGGCACTCCAGCTCTGTTGTCTTCTACAGCATCAGCAGAGAACAGTTGCTCCATGTTCCTCCATCCGACGCACCACCCTCTGCCCCAACATCCACATAGAGGAACCTGTAGGAAGCATCTGCGACTGCCATCAGTACAATGCTGTGGAAGCCCTTGTAGTTGTAGTAGTAAGAGCCAGCATTGGGTGGCTTCTTTATGGCAATGTGCTTTCCGTCTACAGCCCCCAGACAGTTGTGGTAATCCCATCTGGAGCTGAATCTGGCAGCAACTTCCTTCCAGGCCTCTTCAGTTTTGGGGCAACGCAGCACTTCGTCCTTGTAGGCAGCGATGATGGCTTTACACACCTCTGGTATTAACTTGCTGATGGTACTTGCTTCAACCCTGAAGCTGTACTGTAGACTTTGATAGGAATTTCCAGTGGCTAAAAAGCGGAGGGTGGCAGCAAGCTTGAGTCCAACTTGAAGCGGTTCCCTCATGAAGGTGGACTGCTTCAGGAGGTGCGGGGTTAACTTCCCAACCATCTCTTGAAACAGGTCAGGTGTGATTCTGAGGTAATTTTTGTAGCCCTTTGGATCTTCCTTGTGGAGTTCAGTCAATAGACTGTCATAGTGTCCAAACGAGTGCCTTCTGGTTAACCATTCCCTGACCCACACTTTCCTTTGTATCTTTCTTCGAGGTAGGGTTGGCTTTTGTTTCTCTTTTTCCTTTGCCAGCCTTTTCTGATGCACTCCAACAAATGCTACAGCAGCTGCCAGGTATAGGTATCTTCTCCTCAATGCAATGGTGTCTCTGACAGTAAGCATGTTGTCTCGTCTGAAGCCAATCCAAGAATGTCCTCGGGTTGGAGAAGCCCCGTTTTTATATGGAGTGGCCAATTCGTGAACTGGCGTGAACTGGCGTGAACGATGCGGAATGATGAGTGAACTCGCGTGAACGTGTCGTGAACGATGCACGAACTACGCGTGCCAATTCGTGCCATCGCGTGAACGTCGCGTGAACGATGCGCGAACTGGAGTGAACTGGTCATGAACAGTGCGCGAAAAACACCAGTGCGTGCAGCATCAATACGTGCCAGTGCGTGGCAAAAATGCGCGCAAGTGTCAGGCAGGCTTAAAATAGCATTTTTCCTTTGATTTTCATAATGACTGCTGATTTCTGAGCTCCTAGGTTGTCTCCTATTTAGGCAAGTTAGCAAAAACAAGTTCTTTTTGTAGTTGTTGGAGAATTGGTGATGTTAGTACATCGAGTGTATGTGTTTGTAGAAGCTCTTTTCCATTTCATTGCCATCTAATTTCCACAATTCTCAAATCATATAAGGTTTTTCAATGTCTTTTGACAACTTTATAAGTAGGTATTTTGAGGGTAATGATATGTTTTATAGTTTGCAATGTGGCTTTCAAAAAGGACATGAGGCATTTGGTGCCTTTACAATTACTAATGATGTACAGAAATCACTTTATTGTTGGTAGGATGTTAGTATGATTGGCTTTGATTTTAGTGTTCCTTTTACCATTTTAATCCCGAGTCCCTTGTTTCCAGAAAAAAAAAATGGTAGTAGTGGCTATTTTCATATCATCAGTATCAAATTTTCAAGTAATAGATTTCAAAGAGCTGTTGCTAATGACCACCTTAGTGATTAACGTGAAATCAGTTTTGTTCACTCAGGAGGAATTTTCGCTTATTTTGCGCAAGTCAGCCGAAAAAAATGGCATATGATTTTACCTCTCACTTATTATTTTATAACTGAATAATTGACTTCATATGCATCACTGATAATAATGCTTTTATTTACTATTTTAGTATTATTCCTTTTATTTTTCTATTTCCCTTTCGAAAGTATACATGTAATTATCATCGTTTTCATTCCTGATTAAAAGCCATGTTAGACTAATGATATAAGGTAGCGAATATACCACTAATTT
>NC_090750.1:48597334-48604834 GCF_036898095.1 Palaemon carinicauda | reverse complement strand
AAGCTGCTTTGAGGGTTCAATGAAAATGTTCAACAATTCCGTTTGCTGCAGGTTGTAGGTGGTTGCCTGATGTAGGGTGACACCCAGGAAATTCGCTAAAGATGTCTGCAACCGTCAGAAGTATTATGCTTAGGGATACCAAATCTCACAATCCACCTTGAGAGTAAGGTAAATATATACAATGCGTACATTGCATTTTGCATGGCAATGGTTTCAGACCATCCAATGAAGCTGTCCATGATGATAAACAGGCAACGGTATCATTGTGATGTGAGGACCAGACCTATTACGTCGATATGAATGTGGGCAAAACGATGCTGAGGTTGAGGAAAGGTGTCCACTCCTAAATCTGGTTGTCAATGTACTTTTGAAGTTTGGGAAAAGTACTGGAGCTGACAAAAGTCTTAGCGTCATTAGAAATGCTGTGCCATATGAACTCAATCTTCAGTAGTTGTGTAGTAGATTGGTGCGAGATATGTGAGAGCCCATGGATCCCATGGATGAAATCAAACATATGTTAGTGCATGGAGCCAGGTATCCGAGTTGTGGTCTACCAGTACTGATGTCAGAGAAGAGGGTGGCATAGGAGTCGTTGAGAGTGACGTCTTCCCTTAACATGGATGTGAAGTAGATCCTACATGCTTGGTATACTGGGTCTTTTACTTAGGCTTCTATTTAGGCATTGTAATGCAATGCCATCTCAATGGCATCTACTCTGTTTTTTGACATGGCATTGACAAGGGGACAAATTTTTCTAGCAACCTGTTGAAGGGTGTAGTTGTATTCAGCGATGTCAGAGATGTTGCCGTTAACTAGCAGACCAGGCATGAGAGTGTCAAATGAAGGCATGCACCAAAGGCAAGTAGTCCATGCGATGGATGAAAGGCATACCTTCTAAGAAGTGGCAAAAGTGACAGAAAAACAAATGCACCACCAACAATTATAGGTCAATGGAATAGTGGCCAGATTATGCTTTGGAAATTTTTCTACTGAAGAAGGCTATTGGGTGGGGCAAGTCATTCACCACCTGCTTAAGGGCTGCAACAATATTGATGACGCTGGCCTCGGTCGACAAAAGGTAAGGGATAGGTGGCACAAAAAAGGTGAGAGCAGGACTGTACGATAGGGCATTCTTTGCCTTGCAAAAATCATCTTCATGAAGTGGATCCCCCTTCATCTCTTTTGGTTTGGGCAGGAGAGAGGAGTAGAGGGGGGCAAGAGTGGCAGTGATGGCTGCCCAAAACCGGTAATAATAGCTTATTCTGCCCAAGAATTCTTATAGTCCTTTGGCAGTCGTGGGCTTGGGAAAGTTCTGAACAGCTGATTCCTTCTAAGGGAGCAGGCATACGCCTTCAAGAGTGATGAGGGGCCCTTACAATGATACTACATTGGCACCTAAGGTACACTTGTCATACCAGAATACAAGGCCACTCTGTGTAGGTAGTTGAGAAGGATGCATTGGTGATGGAGGCGTTCCCCCTTGGAGGAGATCAAAAGTATGCAGTAAACAAAACATTTGCAGAAAGGGAGGTCCATTAATATAACATACATAAGGCATAGGAAAGTTGCCCATGCATTGCGAAAGAGAAAATCACATTGATAGAATAAGTAAGTACCGAGGGAGTTGGTGCTGGTGGTCTTGGTGATGTCTTCTGGGTTCATGGGCACCTAATAATACCCCTTAAAAAGGATAAGAGTAGAGACCACCTTTGCTCTGTGCAAGTAGGATTGATTGATTTAAGGTTGTGTGGCCTCCTGGCATCTAAATTCATTGACGCCGATATCATTTATTTTAGGTAAAGAGTGAAGGAATATTCAATTGAAATCCTAAAATAGAAGATTATCATTTTAAAAGTTAAATAGCTTCCAGAAGATCTAATTCTGAATTAACGCTAAATATAACACTAGCATGGTAGGACACATTATTTCCAAGAATCTCATCTCAATCCTCAAACAGATATCTATTTCTTTTATTACTATAAGTGGGGCATTCGATCAACTAATACCTTACTATTATGGCTACCAAAGAGTCGTCGCAACATGGCTGGTATTTGCCAGTAAACAGATATTCATGTGTCAACTGAGTGTGACCAATGTGGAGACGACAAAGCGTAGTCTCCCATTTTCGGGGAATCATGTTATATTTCCAAGGGGATATAATATTCATTATTTCTTGCATCTTATTTACAGCTAAACTATCCAAATGTTGTTGCTAATTATTATAAATCAAATTCTTAATGTTGGGTAAACAATCATCACAATGAATGAGATACCTTCTTGGTCGCAACTCAGCTGCAGCATTAATTAGCATTAAATTTGCCTACTCATCTCCACACGCACATATGTGTGCCGGAACCCAGTAAAAGTGAACTGTTATGCCTCTCAGTCCTATAATAAGAATGCCTTCTAAAATCTTTTGAAGTAAAGGGTTACTGGAATTAAAAACTTCTAAATCTTGAACACCCCTTGCATCACTAAACAACGAAAAGTTACACTCACCTCCAATGCTATTTTTTCAATAGTAGTCAATGTGCCATATAGTCTGGCAATAAATAGGAAACATTTTACAGGAAGTGCACCTCTATAATTAAAATCATTACAATATACTCCAAATCAAAAGCTAGCATGGGATTTGCAGCCATAAGTACATATAAAAGTTGATTGCTTATGTTCCTGTCTTATAAGTCAGTCACCTTCTTTTTGACTTCAATAAACTATTTACAAAAAGATATCTCTGGTAATTTCCATGGAGGTGTTAATGATACCATAAATGGAAACTCCTTCGTTCTAACTATATCAAGACTGTGTACCAATTGTTTCACCCGACAAAAATAATGTTGAGAGGATTTTGGGTGTAACTCAAAGTATGTGGAGTTCTTTACAAGGTATGCAGTCTGAAAGGCAAAGGAATTACGAAGTCTTTGCAGCCTCATTCAATACTGAAGAATAGAAGACATCCGGTAAAGATCTAAAGGCTGCTCTCGAGCGCCAACAAGGTGGCATGCAATGGGCAAAGTTCTAAAGACTCCTGCGGCCAATCTGATACTAGTATGGTGTATACAATCTAAAACCTTTTATCGACTTGGGGTTAGCTGAGGAATATATCAGGCACCAATAACTATTTTTTTTTTTCAATTAAGGCCTTGTATAATTTTAGAGTAGTTTTGCAGTGTGCCCCCTCTCCCCAACCAATGATGTATTGGACAAAACTTTTAAAAAATTGAGAGCCTCAAGACCCCTTACTTCTAAAGCTTTCAAGTGAGGATCCCATTTAAGCCTACATTCAAATATCAATCCTAAAAATCGAACTTCACTTATGCATGGGATACGTTAGCCTTTGATGTACATATTCGGATGGGGATGGATTGCCCGAATACTACTGAAGTGAACAACAACAGCTTTGTTGAAAACTTAAATCCATTCATATCAGATAATTTAATTAGTTTTTCACATGCGAGTTTTAATTTTATCACAATCATTGCCATTCTAGCCGCAGAAAATGATATAGAGAGATAATCTACAAATAGTGGTGAGAGAATGTCTTCACTATTGAAAGAAGATATCCCAACTATGGCTAATGCAAATAGGATTACACTCAGCAAACTACCCTGAGGAACTCCCTCTTCTTGACATTTCCTCTCTGACCGAGTTTCACTTACTCTAACTTGAAAAAAAATCTATGTGAATCTAATGCTTGAAGGAACAATGGAAGCTCTCCTCAGAATCCTAAATTATGAATGGTTTTAAGCAGACAATATCTCCTTGTAGTATCACATGCCTTTTCAAGGTAAAAAAAAATCATTTGATGCTGTTTGGAAGCAAGAGCTTCACAAAAAAAACAGGACCCAAGGCATATCACATATGTCACTGAATGCTTTTTTTCTAAATCTAAACTGGATAGGTGATAAAATACCTCTTCTCTCTAGGTACCACAACAGTCTTGCATTGACCATCATCTCCATGATCTTACATAAACAACATGCCAATGCAATTGTTCGATGATTTCCTGCTAGAGACTTATCCTTACCAGGTTTTTAAAAAGCTAAAATAATTGTTGAACACTTGGATAACTCTGACCATGCTATATTCTGTTACTAAAGCCTAAAAATAAATAACTTCGGATTAACATGTAAGTGTTTAATCATTGCATATGGAATTCAATTGAGACCAGGGGCCGAATCGTTGCAATTAGCAAGTGCGGAATCAGATTTCTTGCCAGTAAAGCGATTATAATAGGATTCCTCCTTTTCTGCTGTTTTATATATTGGAGAAATGATCAGCCAATGCATTGCTAACCTCTGTTGCTCCAGCCACATACTGACCATTGACCTTCAACACTGGTGGTGGGTTGGGGATGAATTTGCCTGTTATCTTTCTTACTTTCTTCCACACATATGATGGTGGTCTTCTACTGTTAATGAAGGAAACAAAAAAACATCCTAGACTAGCACCTCACTTCTTTCTTGGCATGACTGAACTGTGCTCTTCATTTTTTATTTATTATCAAATTATCCTCTATACGCCATCTATGAAATCTGGCCAAGTATTTTCTTGTAGTTTTAAGAAGGGCAGTTAATTCTGTCTCAAATTGACTCCTGCTACATGGAGAGTTCTATTTAGTAAGTCTATGGCATTATAAAACCTTTCAAACTTTTCTGACTTCCATTCAATTTTCCTTAGCTCATTAAATCTATCCCAGTCCGTCTTGTCAAAGTTGCATCATGGCGATCTCTGTGAAAGTTGACCATTGTTGGTGTTTATAATGATTGGTGCATGATCACTGGTATGCCAATCATATAATGTTCTCCAATCAAAATCGAGAAGGCAGTTTGAACTCGCAATTAATAGGTCAGTGCATGAAAAAAGTATCTGCCTGAACATGAAAGTGTGTGGGCTCTTTTGTATTTAGGAGTACTATATCTTCATTCTCCACAGCTTATGATATAATATTACACACTGTGTTTGCCAAGACATCACCCCATAAATGAAGTGTATTATAAAAATATCCTAGTAACAGAAAAGGTTGAGGGAGGTGTTGAATCACCTCTATTAAATTATCCCATGAGATATTATCATTTGGAGGCAAGTGAATAGAGTAGATTGTGTATTTTCTCTCTATATTTATCTGTACAATCACTGCTGGCAGAGGGGTACAGATAGAAAAAGATATTTGGGGAACATCTCGACAAACGTATATAAGACTTCCGCCATAGCTAATTGATCATATGGTGTCCTATAGCTAATATACTCTCGAGGACAAGGAGTATTATATTGGAACTTGCATTCCTGAAGACATACAAATATATGGGAGTGATCATGAATTAGAAGCCTAAGTTTTTCATATTTGGCCCTTAATCTCTGAAAAATCCATTGGACAATGGAAGAAAAAAACTGTGGTTTATTTTTTGTAAGTAACATTAGGTTAATTCTTGCTATTTGTAATCTTTGATCTAAAACTATTTCTCAGTGGTTTCTCTAGAGAGGATCTTAATATAATGTGTTTTGGGTTTGTCCTTCTGATTTAATTGTTGAGAGGGACGGGGGACCTGAACTTTAATTTCTGATTTATCTAAGTTGCCTTCGATTTCCTCAGAAACATTAACATAAGAAATCATATTTATTTGAAGCCATAACTTTAATGTATATAATGGAAGAGGACAAAAGAGCTGGAGGTTTCTCTTTTCTGTTTAAATGGTCGTGAGCAACCAGGGTTTTGCACCTTCCCAATACAAGTGCACAGGGTAAATTGGTTTTAAGTGGAACCTCCATTAAATCAGGTAAGGACATGGCCTAAGAGAGGCCTGTAATATTGTTAAAATGAGTAGATGGCATTTGAATATCTTTCTGATCTTTCAGTATCTATTCCGATTTGTCTGCACTTTTTGGATAAAATTAATTATCTGGTTTTCCTTGTACTTTGGGCTTAAATAACCATATAATTGGCAATGGTAACATCGTAATAGTGTAGGGATATATGGTTTCACCATCAAGCTAGCTTCAGTAACATTAGGTAGTCTACATTGATCAAATGGTAAAACCAAAGAAACGAGAGGAACACGTTGTTCTCGAAATATCTTTCGCATTCTAACTAATTGTAATACTCCTTGACATTTTAGTTCATCCTCAATTTATTTCTCCTATATGTCTAGTAATTCTGGTTAAAAATGGGGTGCAAAACGCATTTGGAAGTATAACCATCCAGTGTTGAAAGTAATTTCAATCTTTCGCTTTGTATTGGGGATAGTTTCTCAATCAAGAGAATTTTTGCCTGCCCCTGTATATATTAACTATTCCCACATTAGCTTTAAAAACATTCATATGCCCATGTCTTCATTTATATATTTAAAAATGATATATTTTTTCTCATTCATAGTTTCATATTGACCAGATAATACTTTTGTTTTTGTTTTCTCTCTCTCTCTCTCTCTCTCTCTCTCTCTCTCTCTCTCTCTCTCTCTCTCTCTCTCTTCATTAGAGTTTTATTATAATCATTCTTTAAATGACTTGAATAAAGTCCTAATGTTTTAATATTCGATCCTGAGTTGGAGTGGTCTATACCACCTGTCATCAGAGTATATTAGTCCTCCTATCCCATGTGACTCAATATGAGAAGAGGTTCCACTGGAGAACAGTCCTCTATTAGAGAGGGGCTGCCTCTCTTAAGGTGAGGGTACACTGGTCAATGGGGGTAGTTACCCCTCCCACCGACGACTCCAATGCCAGGCATCACCCACTACCCGGAAATATGGAATGAATTAAAACCGGATCACTGGAGCCCGACTCTTAGCCGAGTAAGTCTGCACCCTATTAGATCTACCAGAGGTTGATGTCGTCTAAATTTTGAAAATATACAGTAAATAGTCAATGTTCTAATAATAGTTGTCAACGAAATTCAAATGGAGCAAGAAGAGAAAATCTGTAATAAAAAATAAGGCTTATAGATGTCCAGTGTTAGTCTGGTTTCTCAGAACCTTTAGGGGGTGGATAATCACCCAACCTCCAATCTCCAGCTCATCATTGAAACTCTCAAGACCCTCTATGTCACCAAAGTGCTGGACAATCAGATAGTGCAAATTTGAGGTGACGTCAGCAATGTACAGGATTGAGTAAGGATCCAGTTCTTTCTGCATGTTCAGATGACTCTAATATCCATAAGAGCACAGGGAGCCATTCTTCCTCAAGACAATGTGTAACGGCGATACACAGGGGCTTGGGGCCTTTTGGAAAAGGCTCATTTCATCCATTTAGTCAAACGTTTGTTTAGCAGTTGCCAAACAACCAAGTCCAGATGCCTTAATCTGGCAAACACTGAGGGCTCATTTGTAATGATATTGTGATAGATACCATGCATGGCGACAACTTTGGCAGTTTGATGATGTTCAGGATGGAAAACATCAGGATATGACATGAGAAGATAGTCGTAGGCCTCCATGGTGTGCTGATGTTGAGTGCTAGGTTGTAGGGGGGCAGGTTGAAGAAGTGTCGAGGAATATGAGTCTG
>NC_090750.1:48587334-48592334 GCF_036898095.1 Palaemon carinicauda | reverse complement strand
ACTTCACTGAGGCCGTAACATCCACCATCATTGTTATTACAACTGGTAACTTCACTGATGCCGTAACACCCACCTTCATTGTTATCACAACTACAAACTTCACTGAGGCCGTAACATCCACCATCATTGTTGTTACAACTGGTAACTTCACTGCGGCCGTAACATCCAACTTCATTGTTATCACAACTACAAACTTCACTGAGGCCGTAACATCCACCATCATTGTTGTTACAACTGGTAACTTCACTGAGGCCGTAACATCCAACTTCATTGTTATCACAACTACAAACTTCACTGAGGCCGTAACATCCACCATCATTGTTGTTACAACTGGTAACTTCACTGAGGCCGTAACATCCAACTTCATTGTTATCACAACTACAAACTTCACTGAGGCCGTAACATCCACCATCATTGTTATCACAACTACAAACTTCACTGAGGCCGTAACATCCACCATCATTGTTATTACAACTGGTAACTTCACTGAGGCCGTAACATCCAACTTCATTGTTATCACAACTACAAACTTCACTTAGGCCGTAATATCCAACATCATTGTTGTTACAACTGGTAACTCCTCTGAGACCGTAACATCCAACTTCATTGTTATCACAACTACAAACTTCACTGAGGCTGTAACACCTAACTTCATTGTTATCACAACTACAAACTTCACTGAGGCCGTAACATCCAACATCATTGTTGTTACAACTGGTAACTCCTCTGAGACCGTAACATCCAACTTCATTGTTATCACAACTACAAACTTCACTGAGGCCGTAACACCTAACTTCATTGTTATCACAACAACAAACTTCACTGAGGCCGTAACATCCAACATCATTGTTGTTACAACTGGTAACTCCTCTGAGACCGTAACATCCAACTTCATTGTTATTACAACTACAAACTTCACTGAGGCCGTAACGTCCAACTTCATTGCTGTTACATCCACTAACTGCACTGGTGCCACAACAGTCCATCGGGCCAAGAAATCGGATCTCTAAAATGGGAGCCAGGCCTCGACTTTCTAACAGGCTGCGGAAGTGAAGATGTCAATTAAGCAGGAAATAACTCCTCATACCGAGATTACAATGAATTTCGAACATTATCTCCTTTTTTTGCGAAAATCCCATATAAATAATAATGTTACTTATGCATTACTTACTTTGATCCCACGATGGTTGGTACAGCTTCAAAAGTTGATACGATCAACTCAAGTGGAAGGCCTGAAAATCAATATTAATAATTAATATAATTATATAGAACAGACGACAGTAAAATAAAATCTTATTAATTATCTTAGCATGAAATACAACTTATAAATAGGATCAAAGACAATGAAATTAATCATTATGATTGAGTCCAAACAGTAACTATAAACTGAAAATAAAATTTCTTAGTAATAAAATAACAAACTACGTGAAGCACTTGCTACAGAAGGACTGTACTAGCTTAGGTTAAGCGATTTTCATTATGAAACTTTTCTCTCGGATCGTCTGCCATTTCATGGGTTATGGCTTACTTCCTTCCTCTTCATGCTCTCTCTCTCTCTCTCTCTCTCTCTCTCTCTCTCTCTCTCTCTCTCTCTCTCTCTCTCTCTCTCTCTCTCTTAAATCTACACATCCAAACAAGGGGGGCGGTGAAGGGGGGCACTCCAACCCCCCAATACCTCCTCGTTTCTAGGAGCAGCATTTGGGACATATTTCAGAGGCTCCAGATCCCCATCCATAAGAAATATAACTCCCATTTCATTGGAAATACAGTAGAAAACTCCTAAAATTCTCTCTCTCTCTCTCTCTCTCTCTCTCTCTCTCTCTCTCTCTCTCTCTCTCTCTCTCTATCTCTCTCTCTCTCTCTCTCTCTCTCTCTCTCTTCTAAAATAATATCGTGATAAAATAATTTGGTGATTTTTAACGAACCAAGCACTTTCAATTTCAACTAACTTTTAAATTTAAAATTGACTTCAACAACAGTTCATTATTTGGATTCGAATCATCTCTAACGCTTGTAATGCAATTCCAGTCCCTTCCCATTTTTATATTGCTAATGCTATTTCTTAAGAATGATAAAATTTCACTACTAAAAAATAAATTTCTCTCCGTTATTTTTTATCATTGCCCGAAGGAGCATATATATTAAAAATTTGAATCCTAAAAGTTGACACTTTACATATAACACTTATTACAGAACCATTTACACCGATACTGAATTTTAAACGTCCACATTAGATTTGTTGTTGATAAGAATAGCTAAGTCTCCTTGATGATTTTAAGAGTAATTTATCAGAATATCACAACACTTTTCTAAATATTCGAATATACTTTGAACTTTAATATTATGCTCCTGAATAAAAATTATGTTAACTCTAAGCAAAAAAAAAAAAAAAAAAAAATATATTAATTAACACAATTTGCTTATTTATAATATTCTACCAATTTACATTAATTTTATCAACATTCAATATTGACGAAATGAATTTTGATTTATTCTAGAAACAGAATATAGACATAATAGTACTCAATAATGCTTTTGTTTCTTAGAATGATTGCTAGGTAGTAAGTTGATCAGGGCACCAGCCACTGGTTGAGATACTACCGCTAGAGAGTTATGGGGTCCTTTGACTGGCCAGACAGTACTATATTGGATCCTTCTCTCTGGTTACGGTTCACTTTCCCTTTGCCTACACATACACCGAATAGTCTGGCATATTCTTTACAGATTCTCCTCTGTACTCATAAACCTGACAACACCGAGATTACCAAAGAATTCTTCTTCACCAAAGGGGTTAACTACTGCACTGTAATTGTTCAGTGGCTACCTTCCTGTTGGTAAGGGTAGACGAGACTCTTGAGCTATGGTAAGCAGCTCTTCTAGGAGGACACTCCAAAATCAAACCATTGTTCTCTAGTCTTGGGTAGTGCCATAGCCCCTGTACCACGGTCTTGCACTATCTTGGGTTAGAGTTCTCTTGCTTGAGGGTACACTCGGACACACTATTCTATCTAATTTCTCTTCCTCATGTTTTGTTAAAGTTTTTATAGTTTATATAGGAGATATTTATTTTAATATTATTCTTAAAGTATTTATTTCTTCCTCGTTTTCTTTCCTCACTGGGCTATTTTCCCTGTTGGAGCCCCTGGGATTATAGCATTCTGCTTTTTCAACTAGGATTGTAGCTTAATAATAATAATAATAATAATAATAATAATAAACATATCATCCGAGGAGTCCTTTCATCAAAAACATCAACCGTTATGGCCAAAATTTCGTCCTTTTCCTTGTCCAAAATGTTATCCTTTTTCAGTTTGATTCGTATTTCTTTGCCGTCATCCTTTTTTGTACGCAAAGTCCCACTTTTCTTTCCAATATTGGGCCCAACATGAGTTTTATTTTATTCCAGTGAAACGATTTTATTTTCTTCGCTTACAATTTCACTGTTAACTTGACTAATTTCTCCCTCCTTTTGAGTATTTTGATCTACGTTAAAAATTGTATATTTTTCCTCAGTCTCTTTCCCGTATAAGACTCTTCTACCTTTTTTCCTAAGTTTGTTTTACTAACCAGAGTTTACTCATCTACTGCATGATGAACCATTACTTTTACCACTGAAGTTTTTATCTGACAGGTTCCATCTTCGTGTGACTTAATAATTCCTTGATCTTGGTAAGATTATTCTATGTCGGTGTCCTCTACTTCACTAACATGAAGTTCCTTATTTGGTTTACTTCACTTACTTCTGCAACTTGTATGACCGGCCAGTTAACAACATGATCTTTCTCCCCTCCTTTTCAAGCATCTTTTACAATATCTGTATGTACTGCGATAATTTTTCCTTCCTTCTCTGATCATTCTTTTCCTTTTCTCCCATTACTGGGGTTGATTTCGGGGTAATTTTCTAGAACTAACACTTCTCCTCGCATCTCCTACTCACAATCCTTTATCACGTGTCCCTTTGATCCACATCCATAGCATGTACTTAGTTGTCCATTATAAATAAAGGAAATATTATAACCATGGGTTATGGAAGATGGAACTTTTTTCTTTTTAAAGGTCCATATGAAAACCTGTATCTTCTAATATTCTCAACTTTTTCATATCTAGATAAAATGGAAGTTAAACCATAATCTGGCTTTTCGAAAGGTGCATTTCTTACTGACACATAATTTTCTGATGAACTGAGATTTTTAACTTTAACCATTCCATACTTGTCTATAGAAAATTCTTTATCTTCATAATTATCCATAGAGTTGGTAAATACGCAAGTTATCACTTTAAGTAATATAAAAATTTTATCAATAGTTTGAACACCTATCATCACTTCCAGCAAGAGCTTCACGCTCTTGAAGAGGGCATCTCTCACTATTTATATAGTTGGATACACAGCAAATTGTAATCCAAAGGGGTCCTACATCCTTAAAGGAACTACCGAATATCCCCTTTTCTAAAGTTATTTTTTCCTCTCAATAGTTGGCGGTAGTGCCACTCTATTCCCACCAGGTTACCCGTGGCCAACTTATTTAATGTCTATAATACCTATACATTTCAAACAGAAAAAAAAAAAAATAAATAAAACACCAAAATGTAACGTCACTTGATTCATGAAAAATTGCCCAGTTACCCACTACATTTTAAGGTTTATATTTCCTTAAAATCAATAGAATAACATAAAGACAAGAGAGCTTATCAACACAGCGTTTGTTTTCAAACCAAAACTTTTCTTCCAAGAAGGATGGAGCCCAGGGCAAAGAGAAGTTTAATGAGCTTACCTTAATTAAGGGATATGCATAAATAAACACCTACAAGTATGTGAAAGTAAAGCGAGGTGGATAATATAGGATTTTTTTATCTGACCTTGTGTGGTAAGTGTTACTAGATCAAATATTATTGAAAAAAAAAAAAATTCATGAGGTGTTTAACAATACTCTGGCTAAAAATAGTGATACCCTTGAAACCACAACTACCATATCGTAGTTAGAAAAAGGGGAGGGGATGGA
>NC_090750.1:48574834-48577334 GCF_036898095.1 Palaemon carinicauda | reverse complement strand
AGTAAAACACCCCTTTTAAAAAACTTTTAAAACGCTATGACGATATGTTCAGTTCAGTTAATATTATCTAAACGACCCAAAATTTGTAATTTCATACGATACATTACATAAACATTGCAGTGCTCATCCGTTTTGGACTGCACGATTGCCTCGCTAATGAAAAGGGGTTCAACACTGCATCTGGAGTTGTCAACTGCTTTATCTGGTTACTTTTAGCATTTTATAGCTACTAATTTCTAATTTTTTGGTTTTGGCAGTTTCAAAAACCTGTGTCCTCTTGTACAGGGGAAGATGTTCTTATGTACGATGTCCTTATTAGCTCATTTATCTTACAATTAATTATTCCTTTGAAGTAAATGTTTACTTTTGTTACACTGATTATTTTGTGCTGTTCTACTCCCATACCAAGTGTTAAGGGCATTCTTGATTTCGTGATTGACCTGTCTGTTAGGCTACCCGTTGTTTACGAGGACCATTGTTGTACGTCCAGTTCCTCTGGGGTAGCATCTCAGGAGGAGCCATAAAGATAGGTGTCTTCATGAAGGTTTTAATGGTGAAGGCCTTGTACCTGTCAGAGTTGAGACAAAGTCAAAGACTGCGTTGGTTTGTTGTAAAAGGACGTAAGAAGCCAAGTGTCAGTGTTTATGAACATGATATCCAGGAGATGAAATCGTCCATTGAACCTGTGTTCCAGAGTAAAATTCCGGGAGCTTCAGTCCTTAAAGATGCAATGGAATTCCTTAAATTCTCTGGAAGGAGCGGCCTTAATGAAGGTGGCAACAATGTATACCACTTATACGTCAGGTCAGTATGTACGTGAAAAAACTCTAACTTCTACTTCACCCGTGTAGATGATCGTGGAAGAACCACTTAATGGTGATCCCACAGTGATAACATCCTTTTGAATATATATGTATGGCCTCGGTAGGTCGTGAACGGCAACTTCTTTGAATATATCTCCAGGAGCGTACATATCCTATCTTCTAGGATATTGATGGAAAACAGACCTAAGGTCCAATGATGTGTGGAGAGTGAAATCAGTTAAGTATTTTCTCTAGCTGGTACGTTGAGGCAGGGCATGGTTGATTATAGGTCTAAGTGGGTTCTCAGTCTTGTGGATATTGAGGTTACAATATATATAGTTGAAACCATAATCACCTGTAATAGTCGGCATATGGGTGGTATTTGTGGCCGAATTATCAGCCTTAATTTTCCTGTGAGACCCCTTTTTTATATCTTCAATAGGATTTCAGGTAAGTCACTCAATTTTCATTGAGTCCGCGAGGATACCATATAGTTTATTGTGGTTTTGGTCGGTGTTGATATGTACAAAGGCGGCAGTCATTTCAGTTTGACGTACTGTGGCGTTCTCTTTCGCCTTTAACTCCTTAGCAGCGTCTTTTTCATTTCACGAGTGAAGATTCGGCAGTCTTTGAGGGCTTTCCCAAGTAGCATTGATTGGTGGTTATCAGCGGTCTGACAGGATCCTTTCTATTCGTGGTTTTGGATAGTATCATAATTAATATTATTACTGCTACCTAATTTTCAGCATTAATGAATAATGAGAAATAAAAAAAAAATAACTAGATATTTGGAAAGCCCTTTCATCTCTGCAGTTATCATATTATCAAAAAATGTTTTACTCAACCATATAGGAAATTATCTTCTGGGTCTCCGTCTTCGGTGGAATTACTGCCAATTGAATAGTTCATATCGTAACTTAGTAAATTTTAATGGGGACAAGTTTTAACGTAATGCCCTTTATATAAAACTCAGTCAAGAAAAAGCTCCATGTTTAAATCATTATTATTAGCTTCTATTGAGCGGTATTTGAAAATATACATACATTGATAGCTATATAGATACATAAATATTAGAAACAGAATGATAGGAGGGAAAGGGTAACAACATTACTATACTAATGCCAGGGGACAAAAGTTCTGAATAGGAAAGTATCAATGAATAAGAAAGAAACATTTCTAAAAGATTAAGAAAAAAAGTTGTTTTGTCACTCCTATTTTAAACAGCGTAGTAATTTATTTTCCATTTATCTACCATATACAAATCCACCAAGAATAAAAATATATATAATCACATCTTGGATTGTGAACCCCTCACATTATAATGTGAATGAAGGGGGCCAAAATCTAACGTTTCTTTATATTTATTTACAACATATTTTAGGATATAAACCATGAAGTAAATAAAATTATAGCCTTATAATCAGTTAAAACTACAATTTCTGTAGCTGAAAAGCAAATAGAATGATAGGCGAAAGCTCTGTTCATCATGGTGAAAGAAAGAATCAGTGGGAACTTCGAAAGTGAATGTTAGGAAGTAACCGTATCCAAACGCTGTGAAAATTTATGATAATGGTAGTCTTGGCTATCATTAGAGACATGGAATCGATAGAACTCAGCGGAAAAGAGAGTCAAATGAATGGCAGAGGGGAATAAAAGGTTCCAGTCCTAATGACCATGGTGGGCTCAGCCTTTTAATG
>NC_090750.1:48549834-48564834 GCF_036898095.1 Palaemon carinicauda | reverse complement strand
AAAAATAACCTTTTTCCTCATGACCTAGAAGTGTTAAAATATACCTAAAATGAGTTAAAAATATATAGTACTATTATATGATAGTTACTATCTGAAAGGAGATCTATATAGAATTTGAGAACGTTTCGAATTATTTGATAATGGCTATTACTTTTCATACTTATAAACAGTAAGAGGCTAGTTTGATTTCTTTACACTTATTTTCTAGCATTTGCTTTGTTTTTCGTGTATTATTCATTTGGTAACTGGGAAATAATGTAACAAATTATAGTTATATCCAGAAGTAAAATAAGTATCTATAATATATATTGGAAAATATATTTATTCCCTTCTATAAATATTTACATAACTTGTGTTTCCATGTATACCTAGAATTTATGCCAAAACATTTAATCAAATAGAAAAAAACATTTGAAAACTATTTCATCAAAACTAATTATTACAAAAGATATGCTAAAAGATGCAGCAATATAGGCTAGTTGATGGTGGCTGATAACATAATATATGTTTTTTACAGCCCCGTTCTGTGTTGATGCTCAAATTAGGAAAATAACATTCCATGGTCTGTCATATCATGTATTTTAAACATAACCATGAAACATTGACTAAGATAACTGAAACAAAAGAAAAAAAACTTTATGGGTACTGCCTATAGAGCAATGCTATGATATAAATATAATGCCATTGGGTATAACAAAAGAATACGAAAATCCATATGACACAAATTAATGCTGCTTACTACAATTTTAGGGACTTGTATTCACTTGCAAAAAAAAAAAAAAAAAAAAAAAAGTTTCATAAAACATTACTGGCATCTATTCCTTTGCCAATCACTGAAAAGGCAGTTGTTTTGACAGTGTTTTCTTCTACCCAGTAGAATGGGAAGTAACTCATTCAACGTGATTGACTATATTTTCATGTGCTTTTCACCAAATTATATATATATATATATATATATATTTACATCTAACTGTGTATGTTTATGACAGTAGCAATGGCTCCCCTCAATTGTAATAATACTTTAATCAATAACTTTACTATTGGGGAATGAATATGAGATTCCCTACAAAATATAAAAGTAAAGTGTGCAGGTGGATATACAGTAATCCATATGAATATATAAATATACAGCACATACTTAATGATATTTTATGTGCTCTCTTATACGGACTTCTCTGTTGTACTATCTAATAACATTATAACTGAGTGAATAAGCCTTACTAAAATTTTGGTTGTCTTTTGATATTCATCATTCTCACCAGGACAAGCATCTAATATTAGCACTTAAATTATTCTAAAAATTATCAGTTTTATTCGGTTTTGTTTCAAGTACTCGGCCTAACATCCACTTATTACGACATAGATTATTAAAATAATATTTAAAATTCCTACATTTCTTTGATGTTTAAACAATTTTGGACGTATTAGTAGAGACTGTAAATATTGTACTCGCCTCCATTTTACTTTGAAAACATGCCTTGTGGAGGCAATACTACCTTACACTTCAAATTAAAAAAAAATCATTAAGTGTCAAATACTATATATTTTGTGACCTGGGAAATGGGGTTTGGGGCCCGGCCGCGAAATTTTTTTTTCCCAAACAGGAGTGCAGTTTAGGGCGGTGCTTCATGCGCAGAAAACTCATTTAAAGGGTAACTCCTTCATTACGGCTATATTAAGATTTGACGGGTAACTACCTCATTAAAAATACGATCCGTAACTGCATTCATAAAGATCTGAAATGTTTATAGACGGCTTAATAATAATAATGATAATAATAATAATATTGATAATAATAATAATGATGATAATAATAATGATAATAATAATAAGAAGAATAATAATGATTACATATATATATATATATATATATATATATATATATATATATATATATATATATATATATATCATGATCTGCGTATGAAAAGTAAATATTTAGCCTGTATGTTATAATAATAAATGTAATTCAAATAGCTTGCTTTTCAAAACTTTGCTTGTGTTAACAACAATGTTTATAACAGTTTCATAGTCAATTCGTGTAAGTAGCCTATATGATTTCCACAACAATTCATCATCATTACTTTTATATCTATTCCTTCATTGTTGCACCTGTTTAACCATGTTGAAGAATAAGCGTTTTAAAAGTTTGCCATTGTACGTGAGTTATTGGGTCCTACGACTGGCTAGACTGTAATACACTGGATCCCTCGCTCTAATTACTGCCAAATTTTCCTTTGCTTACACATTTTACGAATAGTCTGATCTATTTTTTCCACATTCTCATCTGTCCTTATACACATTGCTACACTGAAATTACCAAACAATTCTTCTTCGTTCAAGAGTATAACTGTTGCACTGTAATTGTTCAGTGGCTACTTTCCTCTTGGTGAGGGTAGAAGAGACTCTTTAGCTATGGTTAGCAGCTCTTTTAGGAGATGGAAATTCCAAAACGAAACCATTGTTCTCAAGTCTTTTGGGTAGTGTCATAGCTTTTGTGCCTTGGTCTTCCACTGTCTTGGGGTTGAGTTCTCTTGCATGAGTGTACACTAGGGCACACTATTCTGTAGTTTATATATGGAAGATTTATTTCAATGTTGATACTGTTATGAAATACTTTATTTCAATTTTTCTTTACTTGTATTGTAGTTTATCTATTTCCTTTCTTCACTTGGCTATTTGTCACTGTTGGAGCCATTGATTTATAGCATCGTGCTTTTCCAGCTATGGTTCTAGATTAGCTAATAATAATAATAATAATAATAATAATAATAATAATAATAATAATAATGATGATGATGATGATGATGAGGTTAATAATAATAACAATAATAATAATAAGTCATCAGCTATGAGTGCGTCAATGCAACAGGAAATTTCGACGGTTTAGGTCGTAAAATCAGAGATACTAGCGACCGTGACTTGAAAAAGCGTAAGATAGCAGCAGACAGTAGTCAAATAATGCCAAAGGAGAGATCAAGAAATGCTCCTCACTCTCTAAGTCAGTGTGTTACTAAATATGAAAATTTTTACAATATAAATATCCTAAGCAGTAGTTGGATGTGTATAAGTTATTGCTTTATTTTATATCGAGTGAATTTTCTCATTTTCATGCTGTAGTACGTCGAGTATGTATATATCAATTTTGTAATGTTGAATGTATATATATTTGGCTAAGAGATAGAAGTTTTAATCTAGATTGATCCTCTTCGTCTTGAAATGTCAAAGACAAGTGTTACCCTGGGAATGTAACACAAAATAACACAAGACGAGAGAAAACTACAAAACAGACACATACATCCCAAGAAATTCATTATTTATTTACACCCAATCTCCCTCTGTCATATGTCTATCAATCCAGTTTTAAAATGAATATGAATATTCTACAAACATCTCTTGATACTGACAATATTGATAAACATCGTTGCTAACACAAGCAATTTTCTGAAATTCCAAGTATTTTAGTAACATTTAGTTTTAAAAACTAAAGGGCAAATATCGGCTCTTAATGCCATATCTTCATAGCGTGTGAGTGTGTTTATACATACATATACTGTATATACATACACACATATATATAACATATATATACATACATACATACATACATACTATATATATATATATATATATATATATATATATATATATATACACACACAAATCTAGGCATATATATGATCGTGTACTATAAGAGTGACATAACAAAAGAGTGACAAATAAAAATAAAAATTGAAAAGAGTGACATAACCTAACAGGTAACTATTTCAGTGGTAAATAAGTTAATGATACTCATAAATACAATGATAGACGTAGCCGTTACTTAAACGTAACTGTTAAAAGTAAGGTGCATCCCATCCCAAAGATTTGATCCAAGTGTGTAGAGCATTTATCACCTGCTAGAATGCAATCAACCAAGACCAAAAAAAAAAAAAAAAAAAAAAATAATGTAGAGACTTGGCACAGGAGATTAGACAGTCGTTGAAGGATCATACCATATGGGAGTTTACTTGATGATTCAAGAGTTCATTGAAAAAAGACCATCACATATTCCAAGAGGTACAAGGTTTAAGTTCAGGTATTTATCGGAGGAAAGGGAAGAGGGAGCAAACTCAAAGAGAAAATAAGTTCTCAACAGTTTCAAGGAGAAAGAAAGTTGCTTCGATAAATTATTATATTCGAGGAATTGCTCAAAACTTATATTTTAGTTATTGTAATAGTCATCCTAATGACTATGAACTTGTTGAAAGTTAAGAATGTTTGTTTTTTATCTACTACATTTTAAAAGTAGATGTATTAAGTATTTTTGTGAATTTAATGATAACGAAGTTAATAAACGTTAATTTTTATCTACTTTTACTTTTCAAAGATAAACGTTTAAATATCTTTAGACTATATTTCAATTCCATGTTTATGTATATATGTGTAAGTCTCATTATATCAAACAGACGGTAAGGAATCGTTGTTGAGAGCAAAATCATATTATCCCATAAATCCCTCTGATATGTCACTCCTTTAATGACTATTTTTTCACTCTTTTGTTATGTGACGGCGCCGAGTAAGGCTGTGAACTCAAAGGCAGGAAGCAATCGACTGAGTTATATTATTGTAGAACATTCTCCTTATATACAAAACCTCAAGGCAACAGGACATAACAAGTTCACAAGACAGACAATATTACAGAGGAAAAACCAGACATGAATTTTCATGTTCGTTTTAGTGCGAGGGAAGAGCGAAGATACAAGCATAATATATACAAAAGGAATTATGTACAATTGTGTGAAACACGGTTGGTACATGGCTCCCCCCCTAAAAATGACATACTGTACATGATAAATAGGGCGCCCTGATCTAGAGAGGCGAACTGTAGGCGGGTCATCTGGCAGAAGATAAGCAGGTTTTAGACGATCAATGGAGACCCAGTCTTCTTTGCCCCGAATGTTTAGGAGGAATGCTTTCGGACTGCGTCGGATCACAAGGAAAGGGCCCGTGTAAGGGGGCGTTAGTGGTGGCTTGCTGGTGTCGTTGCGCAGGAAGACGTGCGTTGCAGAGTGCGAGTCCGTTGGTATGTGATGCTTCGCTGGGGGCTTGTAAGTCTGGCGGCACGGAGTAAATTTTCCCACGACGTGACGTATGCGCTGGAGATCGTCGGAGGAGGTTGTAGAAGGAAAAAATTCGGCAGGGACGACCAACGGATCGCCATACACCATTTCAGCTGCCGAGACGTCGAGGGCGTCTTTAGGAGTGGTACTTAGTCCAAGGAGGACCCAGGGAAGCTGAGTAAACCAGATGCAATCCTTGCAGCGGGACATCAAAGCTGCTTTGAGGGTGCGATGAAAACGTTCAACCATTCCATTGGCAGCGGGGTTGTAGGCCGTTGTCTGATGTAGGGTGATGTCCAGGAGATTCGCTAATGACGTCCACAATTGAGAGGTGAAGGTGGTTCCCCTGTCAGAAGTAATATGCTCAGGGATACCGAATCTTGAAATCCATCCAGAGAGTAAGGCAGATGTACATGAGGCGGACGTTGCAGTTTCCATGGGAATGGCTTCAGGCCAACGAGTGGAGCGATCGATGACGGTAAACAGGTAACGATGTCCTTGTGATGTGGGTAGGGGGCCTACAATGTCGACGTGAATGTGTGCGAAACGACGCTGAGGTTGAGGAAAGGTGCCCACTCCTGAATCCGTGTGTCGATGTACTTTGGAAGTTTGGCAAGAAGTACAGGCGCGGACCCAATCCTTAGCATCCTTAGAAATGCCGTGCCAAATGAACTTTGCCTTCAGCAGCTGTGCAGTAGAACGGCATGAGGGATGTGAAAGGCCGTGGATGAAATCAAACACCTGTCGGCGCATGGGAGCAGGAATCCAAGGTCGCGGTCTACCAGTACTGACGTCACAGAGGAGGGTGGTGTTGGAGTCTTCGAGGGGAAAATCTTCCCAACGGAGGGACGTGCAGGATGTCCTACAAGCTTGATACTCTGGATCCTGTCGTTGGGCTTCCGCCAGGGCGTTGTAATCCAATCCCAGTTGAACGGCAGCCAACGTGTTTCTTGACAGGGCATCGGCAACGGGATTCATTTTCCCAGGGACGTATTGGAGGGTGCAATTGTATTCAGCCACGGCGGAGAGATGTCGGCGTTGACGGGCGGACCAGGGGTCAGACTGTCGAGTGAAGCCATGCACCAGAGGCATGTGGTCTGTGCGAATGATGAAGGGCGTACCTTCTAAGAAATGGCGAAAGTGACGGACAGCCAAGTGCACCGCCAGCAATTCTCGATCGAAGGTAGAATAACCCGATTCTGCCTTGGACAGTTTTCTGCTGAAGAAGGCCAATGGGCGGGGCGAGCCTTTGACCACCTGCTCGAGTACTGCACCAATAGCGACGTCGCTGGCATCGGTGGAGAGAAGGAGAGGGGCGTGTGGGATAGGAAAAGTGAGAGCCGCAGCAGTTGATATGGCCTTCTTTGCATTGCAGAAAGCTGCTTCTTGAAGGGGACCCCACTTCAGGTCCTTTGGCTTGCCCTTGAGGGAGGCATAGAGGGGAGCAAGAGTGGTGGCAATGGCTGGCAGAAAACGGTGATAATAGTTGATCATGCCCAAGAATTCCTGCAGAGCTTTGACGGTCGAGGGCGCGGGGAAATTCTGAACGGCTGCTACCTTCTCAGGGAGGGGATGGACTCCTTCAGGAGTGATACGGTGCCCTAAGAACGACACTTCGTTGGCGCCAAAGGTACACTTGTCGTACCGGACTACAAGGCCGTTTTGTTGCAGGCGGTCGAGCACGATGCGCAGGTGACGGAGGTGTTCCTCTTTTGAGGAGGAAAACACAAGTATGTCGTCCACATAACATACACAGAAAGGGAGGTCCCCTAAGATGCCATCCATGATACGTTGAAACGTTGCCCCAGCATTACGAAGGCCAAAACAGGAGTAATTGAAGGTGTATGTGCCAAACGGAGAGGTGATGGCGGTCTTGGGGATGTCTTCTGGGTTCATAGGCACCTGATAATACCCCTTAAGGAGGTCGAGCGTAGAGAAAACCTTCTCTTTGTGCAGGTAGGAGGTTACATCGGCAATGTTTGGGAGGGGGTAGTGATCCGGTTCTGTTTGCATGTTCAGGCGCCTGTAATCCCCGCACGGACGAAGGGAGCCGTCTTTCTTCAGAACGATGTGTAAGGGTGACGACCATGGGCTGGAGGCCTTTTGGCAAAGGCCCATTTTCTCCATTTCGGCGAACGTCTGTTTGGCGGCTGCCAATCGTTCCGGTGCCAGACGTCTGAATTTTGCGAAGACTGGGGGTCCCGTCGTCTTGATATGGTGATAAATACCGTGCTTGGCAGGAACCGTGGGCGTTTGGCGAAGTTCTGGACGGAAAACTTCCGGGTACGACGTGAGGAGGTGGGCGTAGGCATCCGTGGGTGCGCTGATGTGGAGAGCGAGGTTAGAGGGGGCGGGTTGAAGAGGTGTCGACAAGTACGAGTCTACGTTGACCAATCGTCGGTGGGCGACATCGACCAGAAGGTGGAAATGAGAGAGGAAATCCGCACCGAGGATTGGCATTGTGACGTCAGCAAAGAGAAACTTCCAATTGAATTTACCGTTTCCGAACGATAATGTGAGGTTCTCGTAACCGTAGGTGGGTATCGCAGATCCGTTGGCAGCTACCAAGCGGACGTCGGCAGATGTAGACAGACTACGTTGTGCCTTGAAGAGTTTCCTTGGTAAAAGGGAACGACAAGCACCCGTGTCTACCAAAAATCGCACGCCCGTTCCTGCATCCTGTAAAAAGAAAAGATTAGAAAATGGGAGGCCACCGCCACAAGCGATGGCCTACTTACACGTTTTTTGGCCACTGACAATCTTTGGCACATTTCTTCGCGGTTGCCCCGAATCTGAAGTGGCAGTAGCAAAACTGCGGTGGATGGGAGGTAGTAAGTGGCTGTAGAAGTCGTTCGTTGGGGCGCGAGCGATTGGTGGGTGGTGGGCGGCTTTGTCGCCACTTCGGCACGTCACGGGGTAGGCGTGTATGTCCTACAGCATTCATGTCAGCTTCGGTTGACGTTGAATAGGCATCCTCGTCGTCAGGGGTGGAGGCGTTGATGGAGGTCTTGAAGTGGCTGTCCATAAGGGCGTCGGCTTTGGTCATCAAGTCCTTTATGGGTAAACTATCGACATCGGGTATGGCAGCGCGTACAGGTTCAGGTAAACGGCGTATCCAAAGGGCACGGAGTAGGTTCACCTCACGAGGAGAGCCGTCTGCGGCAGGTTGAAGGCGAGCGATACTGGTCATTTCCCTGAGGGCAAGCGAAGCCCTTTGGTCCCCCAACGGTTGTTGCGAGAGCTGAAAAAGCTTTGCTATACGGGCTGGCGACGGCGAGTACTGCTGCAGAAGGTATGTTTTGAGGGCGTCATACGCTATTGGGGTGTCTCCTTGTTCACAAAGCCAGTCGGATATTTCTGGGAAGGTGTCCTCGGGTATCGCCGCGAGAACATAATCCGCTTTGGTGGTTGAGCGAGTCACGCCCCTGATACGAAAGTGGACTTCAGCGCGTTGAAACCAAGCAAACGCTTCTCTGCTGGCGAACGGTGAAAGTTTCAATGGGGCGGCCGCGGCGCCAACTGCTGTAGAGTCCGTCTCCGTCATAGTACCAACGATGGAGGGGCGAGGGAGGTGGGGGTGGAAGGCAGTGGGAGTGAGTCGACTTCCGGGGTCACCAATGTGACGGCGCCGAGTAAGGCTGTGAACTCAAAGGCAGGAAGCAATCGACTGAGTTATATTATTGTAGAACATTCTCCTTATATACAAAACCTCAAGGCAACAGACATAACAAGTCCACAAGACAGACAATATTACAGAGGAAAAACCAGACATGAATTTTCATGTTCGTTTTAGTGCGAGGGAAGAGCGAAGATACAAGCATAATATATACAAAAGGAATTATGTACAATTGTGTGAAACACGGTTGGTACAGTTATGTCACTCTTTTGAAAGGATCCCATATATATATATATATATATATATATGTATGTATGTATGTATATATATATATATATATATATATATATATATATATATATATATATATATATATATATATATATATATTAGTTACGTTCCATAATATCACATTCGATAATATAAGTGATTTATGTTAGCTACATAAGAAAATTTAACATTTATTTTTTCTTAAAAAAAATGCTTATTGCTGCAATGCAATGCCAATATTATGTATTTTTTTTGTGACTATCTTACTCTTCTTACCTTGCGATGTTTTTAATTCGATTAATATTTGCATGTGCCTGTCTTTGCATAGCTTATACCTACTTTTTAAAGACATCAAACGGATAAACATACTGTACTAAGCTCTTTTTGTGAAACCGGATAAAATATCCCAGCGGTGTTTTTGTATATTCTATTATCATCATTATCATCGGTAAAGTTTTACTGTATTACAGATTATCATTTCAAACAGAAAATATATGTTTTCCTGTTGTAAATAACGTGATTTAAGCGAATTTGATTTATTATCAAGCTGTCTATAAACATTTCAGGTCTTTATGAATGAAACTAATGATAACCTCTTTAATGAGGTAGCTACCCATCAAATCTTAACGCATCCATAATGAAGGAGTTACCCTTTAAATCTGGTTTCTCTGCACGAACCCCCGCCCCAATCTGCACTCCTGTTTGGGAAAAAAAAATTCTTGGCCCGGCCCCCACCTATGTCTGTGAGCCGGGAATGGCGGTCAGGGGTGCTTCCCCCCCTCGCAAGGTCTGTAACCTGCGAACTACTAAATTAGGTTTGGTGGGTTTGTTAGGTTCTGTGGCATTTTACAAATCTAGGAAGTGTTAAATAATCATATTTATTTCTTGTTTTCACGCACACAAAATCGTAGGCTGCCACCTGTGACAGTCGAGAAGTGTGGGGGCGGAAGGTAGCAGGAGAATGGTTTATTTGAGCTGGTAATAAAGGTCAAATCCGTTGAAACCACATGATTTTCTTTAGGAAAATTTGCCTTTTTCTCTTGAAAATGTAGTTTCACGTTGTTTTACAATTTTACCCATAAATGTTCCTCTCCCTAGTTCTTTTGAAATAATAAATCTCAGGATGCTTGCAATCTTTTTCTTTGAGGTATATTACCTCAACATTTGACATTTCAAACTTTTTCCCCCTCGGTTCTTTAAAGGTTCCTAATCATTTTTTCTTCCGATAGGATTTTCGAACTTTTTTGGTACAAGTCAGACTTTAATAATGATTTTTTTCTCGGCACTGTACAGAGTGGAAGAATTAATTTTTTGACAATTGTTAGTATTTTTCTTCTTTTTGATTTTGTTATGTGCACTTTTAAATTCTCATTGTCTTTTGTCAATGAGATTTGTTTTCCTTTTTTTGTAAATCATTCTCCACTTATTTATATCACTGAAATTTATGATAGAGTTTTTTATTCTTTTTTTTGCAAGCTGATCTTCAAGACACTGATGAATTAGAAAGATCGAACCCTATGCGCTACCTTTTCATCTGGGTTCGTTAAGAGACAACCAAGAAGGGAAACAAGGATTTATGGTTTCATAGAATACGTTTAACCAAATGGGGGAGTTTTACAGAAATTGGTTAATTTTATATAAATTATTAATTGCGTTAACTAATTGAAATTTCAACGTAGACGTCATCAACATGTCCCCCAAGCTGTGTATTTGCCACATTCCATAAATCATAACTTCTCAGGCATTACTGCCGGAAGCATGAAAATATATAAATGTTTTTCTCAAGATATCCCTCAAATAAGAAAATCGACATTCTCGTTTCCAAAATACCAGTTTTAACGTATATTTACTCAGAAACGATAATGTCTATGAAAACTTTATCTCATAAAAAAGGAGACTTTTCTTCTTGAAATCAGAATATGTATACCAAGATGGGGATTGGAGAAATCTAAAGGAACGTATCTATGATTGAAAAGTAGCCTTGAAATGCATGTACTAGTCATGCTCTGTGATGATCAAATTTCTTTGAAACAACAGTGAGGGCATATGTGCACGCGCACGTACACACACAAATGTATGTATGTATGTATGTATGAGTATATATATATATATATATATATATAAAATCAATATATATATATATATATATATATATATATATATATATATATAAAAATCTATATATATATATATATATATATATATATATATATACATATGTGCGTGTGTGTATATATGCATATATATATAAATATATGAATATATATATATATATATATATATATATATATATATATATATATATATATCTAATTATATATATGTATATATATACATATATATATATACATATATATATATATATATGTATATATATATATGTGTGTGTGTGTGTGTACACACACACACACACACACACACATATATATATATATATATATATATATATATATATATTCATATATATATTTAATAATTTTTTTCTGTGAACTTGCAAGTTTTAGGGCCTTATTTGTCAAACCTAACGTCCTTTCATGCATCTGCGAAATTTAGGTCCTTTAGTACCTTTGAAACAACAAAATCAATGACATTTTATATTTTCTTCACAATTTTCCGGATGAAAGACCTGAAATGGAATTTGATTTTCGTAAAATGGTCCTCTAATCATTTGAAAATAATATATATATTTTTTTTTATTTCTAATGCTATAAAAGAAAGTGGCTAGTGAAGGTCATCTGTGTGTTTAGTAATTCTACTGAAAGGAAACCGGGCAAGCAGCTACCACGGGCTATATTTCTTAACCCACTTTGCAACAATTGAATGATCTTTTTGGGAATGAGTTCAACAGTAAAAATTTCATGAACAGGACTCATGGTAGGATAAATGTTAAAAATCTTAATGGTTGTCTAGGTTCCTGCTCAATGGTTAAAATGTATTTTTACTATACTTAGAAATAGATTTGAATAGAAAACAAAAATAACAATTGAATTGAAACTAAACTGCTACATAAGAAAAAGAATAAACAATAAATAACCAGAATAGCTTTTGAAAAATAACAGTGTTTCGGAGAATTATGCACACGTCAAACAAATCCCACAAATCTCTCAATCTCGAAAACGAAGTTCTCTTTAAAGCACTCATCTGTTACCGACGCATCCAAGTCTTATGTAGATAAATTTAACGCTTCTTCCCTTTTTTAGTATTTCCTCATTATTGGTATGACTGTTTTTACGAGTATCTTGAGTTTACTTTATTTATTGTTTGGGATAGTTTTGTAAATTATATTTCATCTTTCTTGGATTTCACCCTAATATCAAATCTTGTCTTTTATTTTTTTTTTTACTTTATCTTGTTTAGGAACTCATCAAACTAACTCTTTTACAGATTCGAATACATCTTTTTTAATTAATTTTAATTTATTCTTTACTTGCTTGCATTTCATCATATAGCTCGGAGAACCTATTTTGTATTGCTAAGCTAAACTCATCTCATTGTTCTCGTATTTCCGAAGTATTTATTTTTTTCTTGAAATTAAATATTCTCTCTCTCATTCCTTAGATCTCAACATTGTGCTTCTCAACATTTTATGATCGCTTAACTTTAACTTTTTGACACTGTTATATCATTGATTAAAATGACTTTATCACTAAGAAATTATCTATAACTTAATTATATCGGTCTCGGAGGATTTGTCCAATGTCAACTGGTCTGATACTAATTGGTTGAACCGAAAATTCGTCCACTAAATTTAGGTTTAACAGACAATTCATTCAATTCCTCGCTAGTCCAAAGGCAATTTCGTATAATTGTTAAAAAAAAAAGGTTGAAAACATAAAAAAAGCCATTGCATTACTTTTAATTCAGAATAAAAAAAAAAGTGGTTTAACATTGGAAATATAAAAAGTAATACACGAATTAGGGGATAAGGATGAAACAACTTAAAAAAAAATTGCAGTACTGGGTTGAACCCTCGGCGTAGAAGCTTCAAGGATATGCAAGAAACACGTGTTCATAACAAATAAACATTTTGAAATGTTCAGAAACAAATACTATATCTTTCATTTTCTCCAACATCCAAATTTAATCGACTTATTAATGTCTAGAGTGAGCCCAAAGGAAATCCATCCTGATAACAGATACGTCAATCATGTTGTTAAGTTTCCGAAACAGGTCACAAATTCTCCGGTCATTTTTATTTGATTCGGACACATGAAATGCAATATTTTTTGCTACGTGCTTTCATGAGGCAACTGTGATTGATTACTCAACCTACTACTTTTTCATGCACTTATCAGTCTATATTTATTAAGAAAAAGAAAATTCCAATATCCACTTACCTATCTTAAAGAATAAACTAATCAAATATCAAATAATCCTTGTGGGTGTAAATACTCACGAAATAGTATATATTCTAATTACAGAATATTGATCGAATTTCATTTAAATGCAAAACAGATTTCAATATCGTCATTAATTGTATAAAACAATACTTTAATTTTTTTTCCGTAACCTAAACACTGTGTACCTTCCAATACATATTCATAAAGGATGCAAAGATTTATAAGCCCTTATACCACCCTCAAAAGGTCCCGCAAAAGCTTTTCCAACACCACCAAGTAGTGTCTCCAACATCAACAGCACTTATAACTACGTTCCCTAACCAATCACTGAACGACCTTCAAAAGGCTTCTCCTACAGATCTTGAACGCAAACCCGAAACAATGTTTCCCAACACCGCTCAACACAAACTCCTTAACTCCCAACACCACCAACAGCCCCAAAAACCCCATTAAGAACACTTTTATATATATATATATACATATATATATATATATATATATATATATATATATATATATAAATATATATATACATATATATATGTATATACATATATATATATATATATATATAAATATTATATATATATATATATATATATATACTTATGGATATATATATCTATATATAAATATAAATATATATATATATATATATATATATATATACATAGATATATATATATATATATAAATATAAATATATATATATACATATATATAGATATATATATATATATATATATATATATATATATATGCTTTCTCTTAAAGAAATGCATATTCAGTTATTAGTTCGAACCGAAGCAGTCTGTCTATAGTGACCAGTCAATAGTTTCTCATTTTATACCAATCCTCCAGTTTTATGAGTATCATTGTATAGTGTATATTTTAAGTATCTACAAAATTCTATTGGTGCTCTTTTCAACAGGACACTTTGCGCTTTAAATAGGTCTTCACCTTTACTAAAACCTCCGATTTCCCAAAAGAAAACAAAGAAATATTAATTTTATATAAAGTTTCTACCCTTTTATTGGAACTTCAAGTATTTAAAGATTATCAATACTGATTATTGGGTATATAATATTTCTGGAATATACGGTTACGTAAAGAACTTGCAAGTCCTTTACTATTTTGAATAAACACTGTGGTAAACATTTACTTGTTTTACATGTTGGCTTTTTATATTGTCACGGTCATTTTTTTTTTCTCGAGGCATATGTTCTTAAACTTTTCTTAGCAAGGCAAAATAGAAATAAAAACTGCTCTCATGGTTTCCATACATCATAATTACTATAATGTAATGTAATGAAATTCATGATAGTATCCAGCAATGATATATCAAAAAGTAAGAAAGAGATAGGAAAAAAAAGTAAGTCGTTTCTAATTTAAACTGTTACAGAAAAAGAAGGTTTGTTTACTAAATCATATCAAAGATTTTCTTGATACAGACGTATTCATCAAATATATTTACAATATCATTAATAGAGGATCTGAAAGGCGATCTACATAACTAATGTGCTAAATCAGGAAATTGCGACAAAGAAAACATAATCTGTTCATAATATACGTAAATACTAACCGACCTTTCAAAGGCGTAACAGAAAGAATGACGTTCTCCTGCCAGAGATAATGTGAGCGGCCTTACTGTATTCCATGGATTTCAGGAAAT
>NC_090750.1:48544834-48547334 GCF_036898095.1 Palaemon carinicauda | reverse complement strand
AATTAAAGAAAGCGAATAAAACTATTATAAATTTTATCTTGAACAATAGCTATGAATCATTAAGTATAACAGAAAACCTACAATATCTCAATTAGATATATTTCCTATCGTATGTAAACTGACTAGTAAAGAATTCACGTATTTGATAGAAGGCGCGCTTACTACGGGATTATTCTTTTTTAAACTCTACAGTATCGAAACAGCTTAGAGTAAATAATGCTTTTTTGGCTCTCAGTACATAGTTTGACAGTTGTTTGGCCTTCGCAAATTGGATATTAGTTTTCAACAGAAATTTTGGTCAAACTACAGTTCATTTTCCAAATCCATTCTCGATTTCGATATTTCTGACTAACCTTAACAAGAAACACCCTATGTACCTAATTCTCTCTCCAAGGTCGGTATATTTATGGTAGAAAAATAACATGCAAAATCTTCGGTGACAGCCTCACATGAATATCTCCTTTTCGAGTAGATTTACATGTTTTAAATATATATATATATATATATATATATATATATATATATATATATATACATATACATATATATACATATATATATATATATATATATATATATATATATATATACATTCCATTTATTTAAATAATGATATAAACATAACATACAGGCCCACCAGTACTACATATATCCGCACAATACTTTCTCAAGTATCAATACAATAAGCTTGTTATTTTATCAAAAACCCTTTGATCTTTTTTAGTTTTTTAACTGCATATACTTTATCCAAGATACGGCAATGTATATGAAGAGAAGAAAGTCGGAAAAGAAAATGATATGTAAGTAAATTGTATAACAAAACGTATAGAGCAAAAACTAGACTGCCATCGTAACTATATATTTCCGTAGTTATTCGGTACAGAGCTGAACCCATGACGCAAGGGTCTTCATGAAATATGAACCTAAGGAAAAACCAGAAATTTTTGCTTCCCGAAAAAGAAAAAAAAAACATTATCTTCCCCACACCATCATCCAAATAAAATTGAAATATCGATGTCTAAGTCAGTTCAAATGAAATCAATCCTCATAGTCTATACGTTAATCATGTTTCTGAGATCACGAAACAGGTCACAGGTTCCCCTGTCATTTGTAATTCTGACACATGCAATGCAATATTGTTTGCTGCGTTGTTCCACGCTACAACAGTGACTGATTATTCAAAAGCACTTTTACTTTTTTCTAACGCTTGTCAGTCTATGTATATTGATAAAAATATCGCAACATCCAATCGCTTTTCTATTTCATTTTCGATACTGTTAAAAGGATACAAGGTTTTGTATTTATCTATTAAGAAAAAACGGGTTTCACATAATTGTTGATTATTTTATAACTTGAAAAATTGTGTATTCTTCTTTTAAATGCAAGAAACAAATATATGAAGACAATGAAACATATCTGTATAAAACTTTCAGATATGTATATACGTAAAAAGCAGGAAATCATAATTATTTTGTTTGTTTTTACCTCAATATATGACAACTACTATGAAGATTCTAGTTTTCCCTAAATTGTATACACTTGAAATTAAGTATTTTCATATAATTGTTCTGCAATATGATCAAGTATATTTTTGTCAAAATCGGGTATCACTAAACCATGATGTGGTTTATTCTATTCTTTAGTAGCTAGTAAATTTTCACCTTCATAGACGAGAATAATAAAAATCAGGATGTTGCAATTACTTGCCTATACGCTCATGGTATATAAACTGAGTTTTCTGGTTAGGAAACCAAACAAATATATCTTTACTACATATATCATATATAAAGAATGTGTCCAAAAAAATAACTAGATATATTTCCTTATTTTGATAATAATTTAAGGACATATGCTTAACATTTCAAGTTTCCATCTAATATTTTGTATTGACACAGTTTGCCATTCGTGAACAGTCAATGAATTTCTAACACACACAAAAATCAGGCTCTAGTTTTGATCTTATTCGTTAGTTTTATTTGTGTTCCTGCAGAGAGTATTTTTAGTGTTTTCACAAAATTATGTTGATGAACTTATAATTTTTTACATTACCAATTATGAATATTGAATAGTGGATGGAGTATCCTTCCGGATTATAAGGATTTGAAAGTCAAGAATCTTCGCAATTTTTTTTTTTTTTTTCAGTTACCGTCTATCAAAATGAAACATTGTAAATTGATGTTCTCGTGTTGATAATAACACCCTGAAATTTCAGTGTCAATATTTTATATATCGAAAAGTAGAATGAGTGTTAGGAAAAGATTAAGAGAGTAAGACCTGCATATTTTTACCTTTTGCAGATAAATCTTGGCGGTAAATCTTGTCCCGGAATATTGTAGTAAAAACTGATCTATTTAATCTATTTATGAAATATTTAAGAGTTGAGTTAAAAGGAAAAGTAGTAAATTTGAGTGTTGAATTAGGAAATTACCACAAAGAACACTTAATCTGTTTAGGATATACGTAAATCCTTACCGACCTTTCCGAGGCCTAACAGAAGGAA
>NC_090750.1:48532334-48539834 GCF_036898095.1 Palaemon carinicauda | reverse complement strand
CTTTGGTTGGTGGAAAATTTTTCAAGGAGGAATCTATTTTTTCTGGTATTGATCGCGATGTTCTGTCTTTGTGTTTGTCTGTCTGTCACCTCTACCAATTTTAAGAGGGCACATTCTTCGCTATTCACATGGAAATCATGCCCTTGGTGCACATCTTCACTCACCAGTCTCAAGCCTGGTCTGCTTGACTACGCCGACACCTGTCTGCCATTTCAGAATATAACTGTACATTTTAGCACTTCCAGGGTAAACTGAATCCTGTTGCCGACATCATTCCTTGTAACATACTGGCCAGCTTCTTCCTAGCAAATATTTACAAGGCCTCAGAAGCAGCCCGAAGTGCATATAGTATCAAGTTTAAAATAATTTTATTTCAATACACAAATGTAGTAAATTGCCTATTGTCTCTAAATTTTCTTTTATCTGGAAAAGGTAGAGTTTTTGCACCGGTTTTCCATATTAAACTTAACATTTAGGCGTTGTTTATCAATTTTGCCTAGAAGCATAATTTTATGTCATTTAAAAATTTTAAAAATCATCTAGTTGCCCCTATAACTGTAAACCTGGTTTTTATAAGCGATGTGTTGATAATACTCATGTGTTATTCAAGCAACCATGGAAAAAATTAAATGTTTTTAAACCATATTATTGATTAACACCAAATAAGAAGTTCACTATGGAAAAGGGAAACAATAACTCTTCATCTTAGAAATCGACGTAAACATAGAAATTTTTCTACATCTGCTTATGACAAACAAACGTACACTGGACTTGCCAACTCCTTATAAGAATAAATGTTCTAATAATCTTAAACTTGACTCTATGTAGACTTTTGTTTATAGTTCTCTCTTTTATTCCTTACGCTGGACTCTTTCATTATGAGATTCTGTTTTAAATTTTTTCACAAAACTCATATTCTGAAAATATGGTTTGCAAGGTTATCAACAGGCTGCTGTCACGAAATTTCTCTAACAGTATCCTCTTATAACATTTTAAAGAAATAATTGAACGTGAAAACATTGGCTTTCACATTATAATAATTCAAATCAAATCACTTAAGACTGGTGTATTCTTAAGCTACGAGGACAAACTGGAAACCTTCATGAGATCTAAGACTATTTATAAATTTAAATGCACGGAATGGCCATATATCTACTGTATATGGATTTTGTCAAAGGTTGCTGCAAATGAGATATTGTTGCCTTGAGCAATTCAATTATAGAACCAGTAAAAAACTGTGAAAACCAGAAATTTCGTACATAAAGAACTATGACTATATGAATAAATATATACAGTGCATATTGCCTCAATCTAAGATTTCATTACCAATCCTTTTACAACGTGTTTTAGTTAAGGCCAAGATATTTAAACTATACATCACAAATTCATTCTCCACTTGCTGTAACTTCCCATTATGATTCGCGGGTCTTACATTAGAAATACCCGCTACTACCAGGACTGGTGGCTATTCTGTCCTTTTCACTTTCCATAGACTGACTAAATCCAGAGAGGATTCGTTGGCTAAAATCACCAAAGGATACCGAGCTCCTTGTGATGCACAGTGCTTATCTAACTAACCTCTGCCGGTTCCTACTAATTCAAGTAAGATCATCTATCAGGTACCATGAGTAGAAGCCGAAAAGACCTCTTGTCTGTCGTCTTAAACTCAATCCTTAAATCTGCTGCCAGTAACTTAAGCAAAAGGAACATGTTGCCAAATTTTTAAATTTCATCAATAATTTACATTAAAACTTTAATTTCACTACTGAACACGAAAAAAATAACAAGCTACCATATCTTGATATTAACATTACAAGAGGACAGAAACAAAGATGTTCACTGGTTCAGACACCAATTTTTGTAGCTTTTGTTTTTATAATTCTAAGTTTAATCCCAACACAACACTGATTTTTAGACCATTTTCTCTTCCATCTGACTCGACATCCTTCCATATTAAAAGGATTTTTTCTGGAACAATATTTCAGGGATAACTGTTTCCCAAAACAAAATATTAACTAATTCATGAACAGAATTTATTACCCAAAGTTACAAGTTCCTACTAAGCCGAAAATGAAGTTATATGCTGCGTTACCTTTTATTAATAACATAATGTATGAGAAATGAAGTTAAAAAAAAAAGTAATTTTAAACAATTTTCTGAACCTAGATCTTGAACTAATGTTTAAATATCCCCTGAGAGTGGAATGCATTTTTAAATTTAAGGCTTCTCTCTCCGATCTCATGGGTTCTTCCATGGTTTACATATTTACTTGTCAGAGATGTAATCTAGGAAATTATGTGGGTTCAACAAAAACGCTGTTGAAAATTCGCATACATGCTCATCGGAGAGTTAGCAATAAAACTGTTTGTGCGCTCAACACAAAAGAGTTCTCAAACATCAGACAATACACATCCCAATGTAGCACTATTTTTTCTCATAAAAACTTTAAAATCATCACTCAAACACCAAGCAACTCCTCTCTGCTAATATTAGAGTCGGTAGTAATTAAAGAGCAGGCTCCTCAACTAAATAGCCAATTATTCTCTGTCCCCCTCCACTTTGCTAAGCCGGTAAATTTGGAATTTTCTTTCTGAGTACTGTCAGAAAGAAACACGCTCACGCACACAAATATACATACATACATACATACATACATACATATATATATATATATATATGTGTATATATATATATATATATATATATATATATATATATATATATATATATATGTGTGTGTGTGTGTGTGTGTGTGTATAGAGACAAGAGGCCCAATCTCTCCACAAATATTCACAGCATTCCCAGAAGGTATTTATTTAGAATTTAGATTAGGAATATGTAGTAATTAACAATAATGGGAAACACCTTAACACATTAAGGTTTGTTAAAGTCATTGTCCTATTAAGTAATCAAGAAAGAAATGGCAAAAGATGATAGGAGATTAGATTAATGAAAGCAGGAATGTCAGACTGAAAATTTATGTGGAGAATTAAAAAATGTACATTGTAAATGCAGAGAGACCACTAATAAGGGTTATAAATAAACCTCTATATATTGTTAATAGGTATCCATACATAAAACACAAACAGTAAGTATTTCCCCAGAACATGGGGCTTGAATTGTGTATAAAAAAAAGAGAGAGAGAGAGAGAGAGAGAGAGAGAGAGAGAGAGAGAGAGAGAGAGAGAGAGAGAGAGAGAGAGAGAAAGAGAGAGATAAGCACTGGATGGCTAGCATTTTTTTAAATGATAGGAGATTACATTATAGAAAGCAAAAACATGAGAATGAAAACGATTATGTGTGAAGCTAAGAAAATGTACATTGTAAATGTAGAAAGACCACTAATAAGGATTATAGATAAGCCTATATATATTGTTAATAGGTATCCATACATAAAACAGACAGTAAGTGTTTCCCCACATCATGGGGCTGGAAAATGCAAATAAGCACTGGCTGGCTAGCATTTTTTTAAACAATACTAGACTAGGAAAAGTAGAATACTGATTTCTCTAAAAAGAAAAGTATGTAATCAAATGGTCCTACCAGTATGAACTTATGCATCAGAAACTTGGAGCCATAATACCAAAGCGTTAGAACATACTCTATTTAGAACTCACAGAGCTAACAAAGAGTATTGATGGAAATAACACCAAGTGAAAGAAAAAGAGCAACATGGATACGAAAGCAACTTAAGTAGAGGATATTCTAGCAATTAGTAAGAAAAACCCAAAGGACCTGAGCAGGATATATAATGAAACAGACAGATAATAGATGGGCATTAAGTATAAATACATTGGCACCTAAAAAGTGCAAAAGATGCAGAGTAAAGAAAAGAATAAGATTGATTAACGTGCTAAAAATTATTGAGGGTATAAAGTAACATAAAAACAACTTAAATAGACAGGAGTGGAAAGGCCTATCCGAGGCCTTTGTCTTGCAATGGACTAGTTACGGCTGATGATGATGATGATGATGATGTTATTTTGATTTTTTTATCCCATTATGTCTTTACAAGCTCTTCAATCTTGAAAAGAAATTATTCCTAAAGGAGCTGAGTGGCCAAGTCTCATAAGTATTCACTTTTAGCAATTTCATCGTTGCCTGCCTTTCTCTTGAGATTTTATTGGCTGGTTGTTTGTCACTTGGAAGAGAGAAGTAATTAAATTAAAGACACGCTGCAAATTAAAACTGATTCCGTGTACGATTTGGAATTTAATTATTCTTCTCAAAGAGACCATTTTCAGTCGCATAACATTTCCCTAATTTTCTAAGAATCTGTTTTCTTCTTTGTGTCATTCGTGGATATATTTAACGCTTTTCAACAAAAGACATAGTTTACAATATTCATTTGTCAATGTTTTTATCTGTGTTTTTATGTATCTTCCATGGGGTCACAGAATAAAATTATTCAATTCATATACAATTTTGTTTCGTCACAGATATGCTTTGACAGGATTTTATAGTCTAGGTTGTTTAAGGATAAGAAGACCGGAACGAAATACAATTTATGTTTCTTACTGGCTAAAGAACTTGTTTATATCCTCTTTTCATTAATGTATTATAGATAAATTAAGACTATTTTATATTTTCTCTTGTCTTTCTTTGTGTTCCATGATTCAGATTACTGGCATGTCGTACATAAGATATAAGAGCATACAATTTATTGAAATAAGTTATAAAAAACAAACAAACGGGTATTTAACCTATATTCTTTATTTTTGAAGTCGAATATCATTATTAGAGATATTTTAGCATTTAAAAGGATACGCTTTTCATGTTTTTTATGTTAAGATCATTTTGTTCGGTGGTTTTTACTACGTGCTCCATAAGATATTATTCTGACAGCACTACCAAATTAAATAAATTTTTACCATAGAAAAAACCTGAAGACCTTAAATATAACACGAAAACTTCTATACAAAAACCACTAATATTAGAACTCCTTTAATTTCAACTGAACCTATCTAACTTTTTCAAAACTAGAGGATATTGAGTCTTCAATAATAAAAAAAAGATAATTGAATGCTTTTGTATAAACTATCCCTTCTCAATGGAATGATGTGATATAAATAGATCTGAAGAATATAAGCAAGCAGTATGTAATCCAGCTTTCAATTTTAAGGTCTTTTTAATATATTAACATTTGATTGGTGTATATTCTTTACTTTCATGGCTTTTATTCATAGAGGTAATTATTATATGAGTAGTTAATATATGGCACAGTATTCTAAGATGGAATGATTGTAAGTAAACAGAGACGCACGTCAAAATTTAATTTTCTAAGATTGTCCAATCCGTTTCCTTTCTGCGTTTAGGACTGAGAATAACTTTTGAAGGAAATGTATATTTAATCCTATGGCCAATAAAAGTTGTCCATGCCTGTTAAAGATAGGAGAGGGTCCCCTGGGAATTTAGTGTAGGGAAACTATTTGAATAAATCACAAAGAACGCTCTGAGGCAGCAGTACGGAATTTCTTTGCCTTTGTCAAGGTTCCTCTTAAGATTCCCAAGGGAGGTACAGAAAGGATCTCTCTCTCTCTCTCTCTCTCTCTCTCTCTCTCTCTCTCTCTCTCTCTCTCTCTCTCTCTCTCTCTCTCTCGCAATTACTCGTAATTTAGTTAAATATTATTAGTGCTATTTTTTTTTATTCTAACTTATAATCTATGTGAATTATATACAGTAACATATAGCAAGGACTTTACACCTTATACTGTAAATAGCCCATACGAGCTTTTCCTTCCCATCAATTCTACAAGACAAATAAGAAGGTATATCGTAATGGAAATCACTACATTTACTTCGAATTAACGGCGGCATCGTTCTTCTTTTTACTCGGTCAATTAAGACAATACTTCAACGCCGTTATGAGACCGTATCGGTATATAGTTCGAAGTGTAAAAAATACTATGAATTACTCTTAAGCCAGTAACGATAGTAAATTCAAGAAAACCTCATAAAACATAGCTTGTTTTCATAACTATATGTTTGAAATTACTGTGGGCTACATTTAGAAAATATAGAGGGAAATAGTTAAACAATACGATTAAAGCTCCTACTTAATTTACCCTAAACCATGCTATGGCGAACAGAGGCAATTTTGTCCGTTATAGGTAGAAGAATCTGAAAATGTTTTCCTCTGAATTCTCTCTCTCTCTCTCTCTCTCTCTCTCTCTCTCTCTCTCTCTCTCTCTCTCTCTCTCTCTCTCTCTCTCTCTCTCTCTCTCTCTCCATATATATATATATATATATATATATATATACATATATATGAATATACATATATATATATATATATATATATATACATATGTATATATATATATATATTATATATATATATATATATATATATATATATATATATATATATATATATATTAAACACTCGAAAGATTTTTTTCACCTCTTTGTTTCTTTATCAGTAGTAAAAATAGTTTTCTTACAATCTTCTATTGTTTAAAAGTTGTTAAAAAAAAACTACCATTTTATTTGTTTCTGTCAGAAATATTCTAAAAAATTAATTATATTGAAGGACAAACACATGCAAAGGGTATTAAGATGATAAGTTAAAACTTACTAAAAAAACCTTGTATTGCAAGTTAATTGTTACAAACAAGTAAAAATGGAAATTAAAATTACAAATTAGTAGTTTTCTAACTTAATGAAAATAAAACGTACATATACAAAGTGAAGGTTACAAGCAAAAACTACGTTTAATTATGAATACAATAAGAAATAAAAGGATATTTGATAGTACTTTTCAATGAGATAAAATCAGGTATAGCATATCGACTATTTGACTCGATTTATATTGATAAAAAGATTATGTTTTCATTACACAGTTTTAGGAACCTATGTTACCCTAAGTATTTTATAGAGATTTGGCTCACAAAAGCGAGGAAGATATATTTTAATCCCCCTGTAAAAAAGAAAGCCTGATTTTAAAACAACTCCTCTTTCGTCCAACAAACAACTCGCCAATTCTGCTAAGGGTTTGCCTACGTAAAGAGGAACTAGGATATAACATCCCATTTCAATATAAGAATATCCTAAGGAATAAACTGATAAACAACAACCCTTGTAAAGCTGATGGTGCGACAAGGGTATATGTAAATACACGTAAGGATTGCTAGGAACGCTACATCGGGCAGAGCAGCCGCTCGTTGGAAGAGAGAATAGTTAGCATATTGCTGTTTCCAGATCAGGGAGCTACTATAGTGCCATAGCTCAACATACTTAGGAAAAAAACAGGTAATCTATTTAAAAAGGTATAGGTTATTTTAGAGAGGACGTTAACAGGGCAATGAGTAGAACGATTGAAGATGCTGTGATCTCTTAAAATAATACATTTGACAGTAACACGGGAATAACAGATGTCAACACCAATGAGTGAATATAAAGACAAGGATGGGCAACTGCTGTTGGTCACTTTCTGGCTGAACCTCACTATTTGCATGTGGGGGAGCGCCGCATGTGAACATTTATATATATATATATATAT
>NC_090750.1:48522334-48524834 GCF_036898095.1 Palaemon carinicauda | reverse complement strand
TATGCTTCAGAAACTTTAAAAGACATTGATTTCGACCATCTACAATATTAACTAGAAAGAAATATATAACATTGTGTTTAACGGAAATCCTACAATTTCCCACTTATACATATTTGTGCTGATGCCTGGTTTGCCTACTAAAGGATTAACCTATTCGTTATATAAGTCTCTTAATATAGAGTAATATTTCTTTCTACTATGAATTAGGTTTAGATTCACATTAGCAAAGGCATATCAACACAGCTGATAATAAACAATGCAATATTGGCTTCCAGTAAATATCTAGAGAGCCATTTAGCTTTTGAAAAACTGGATATTAGTGTAGTTTTCAAATGCACTTTGACCAAACAAGAGTTGCTTCAGATATCTTCGACTCTATAGTCTAAACGCTGCGAGTATTATAGTATCTAATTTTCTCGCCAATGACTTGATATTAATTTTGCTGTATATTAAGATAAAAAATAGCATTCAAAATAACTTAATATTTACTTCTCTATCAACAAAAGCAATGTGTCGTCTAACGAAAACAGCCAGGCTGTGTAAATTTATCTGTTATATTGCTTTGTTTATACATATTTCATTAATTAAAATAAAGATCAAAACAAACCATACCAACTCTGTTGCATATATCCGAACAATAATTTTCTATATTAAATATACTTTATCCAAGACTGTAAAAAAAAAAGTAGTGATTACCACCATTATTTAGGGGATATGAGGAAGGTATATGAAGAACAGAAAACCAGAAAACTAAATATACTATTAAATGGTATATCAAGAAATATAAAGTCAAAGAGAATACTAGCATCATGACTATATATTTTCATAGTTATAAAGCATAAAACTGAGCACCTGGTATAAAATATTCAAGTATATGCGTGAAATATGAACCTATGGCATACAAACATAGGGTTTTATTTTCGAAAAAAATTCATTATCATTCTCTGCCACCCACATCGAAATAAAATCAAAATATCAAAGTCTAAATTCACTTCAAATGAAATAAATCCTGATAGTCTATACGTCAATCATGTTTCTGAGATCACGAAACAGGTCACAGGTGCTCGTGTCATTTTTAATTCTGACACATGGAATGCAATATCTTTTGGTGCGTTGTTCCACACTGCAACAGTGATTGATTATTCAAAATGGTTTTTACTCTTCTCGAAGGCTTGTCCCTCTGTTTATATAGAAAAATATTTCAATTTCAAAACTTTTTTCTATTTTATATCCAATACCGTAACAAGGTTACAAAGATATTTATTCAATTTGAAATAACGGTCTTCACATATATATTTTTGGTATTCTCTAATGCTAAGAATTTGCTATACTTCTTTTAAAAGGAAGAAACCTATATATGAAAATTCAGAATATTGATATACATCTCACACAAATCAATCACGTGCTAATATGTGTGAAAAGCTGCATTTCATAATGATTTCACGTATATCACACTCACAAAATATATGTAACATACCAATCCTATTTCTGTTTTACTCAATATCATACACTTCAAATTGGGCATTATTATAAAGCTGTTCTGCAATAGGATTAAATTTAACAAGATCTATTATAATCATCTATCAGTAAAGCTTAATACGATTCGTCGCATTCTTTGTAAGCATTTTATTTTAAAACTTATAAAACTTTTGATGTTATAGTTCACAACCTATAAAAAAAAAAAAAATATTGTTACTTGGTTAAGCAGAATCCTTAATAAGAATCAATCGAAGTGGAAGGGTCACTTGATGTTTGCACACCATAATATTTTATGCATTTTCCAACAACTGAAGTTTACTTTAGCTGAAACTGTTTTTATATTTTGACCAACCAATAACTCTCTTAAATGGCAGAAATACTGTAAATAATGTAAGCAATATTGGCAGAAACACTGAAACAATAGATATTATTTCCTCTTCAAATATATCACTGACTTCAAGTGACAGCCTTAAAATCTTTAGATATAATCATAGAAATGATCAGATATGAAATGCAATAGAAAAAAAATTATTAATTCCTAATATATATATATATATATATATATATATATATAATATATATATATATATATATATATATGTGTGTGTGTGTGTGTGTGTGTGTATGTATATATATTTTACTATGTTATTCTAAAGGCATTTGCCTGATACTACAAATGTTTATGTAATACATATATAGAAACCGTTTGGCAATATATATTAAACAAAGGCTCATTGGGACTTGGTTTTACTTATTTCTCGGTTTTATTCGTGTCCTTGCATAGTGTATGATTGTATTCTCCACAAAATAATGTTGGTACACTTATCATTTTCAAATTGTATGAACCTAACAAAAAATCATTATTTTCATTTATTGTAATTCTACGCAGTATTTGTCATGTTCTTACAATTGCAGGCTGTATTTTGAATCATTTTGCTTTTACTTAAACCTCCGCTTTTCGACAAATTCACTTGACTAGAACCCTTCTTCTTTTAAAAAAAGCATTCATATTTATTCCACG
>NC_090750.1:48502334-48517334 GCF_036898095.1 Palaemon carinicauda | reverse complement strand
TCCATAATCACGAACCGTCCATGTATGAAATGAACTCTCCCTCACTGTAACATCCGGTCATATGCCAGGAATAATATGCAAGCGTTAGAGATAGTGGACATTCAGACAAGGTTGAGGAATGTGTCAGACTGCACTATATACTATTTAGCATGATCATATACAGCAGCAGTTTGGTGGAAACTCTAACGAGAGAGAGAGAGAGAGAGAGAGAGAGAGAGAGAGAGAGAGAGAGAGAGAGGGGGGGGGGGGAAGTCGACAAATTTTGCGTCATCTTTTAATAAATATTCCTGCACAATATAATACATTCTTCATTGAATTGTAAAATATGTAATAAATATTAATTGTTTCGGAATTATTCTCTCTTTAACTTGGTTTTGATTGTAGATATGCCAAATAGCAAAATGGTAAAAAGTAGATTTCTTAAATGTAGGATTTTCATCCCACATTCCACACTCAATCTCTGACTGATGCCTCTAAACGCAACACTTTCACTCAGATAGTTGGAAACAGCGTAGCTTGCTGGCATTCGCTAATTAATGAGCAATCACAGAACCCAATGATATTAGTTCCTTTTTTGTCACACGGGCTCAATGGTAGTCCTCATAATCTCTGGTTTAAGTATGTGGAATATAAGTTAGATAATAGGGTTAAACACACTTGGGTGCATGTTGCATTTAATTATAAAGTTAAAGTTTTGCCATAAAAAAAAAAACGGTAAAAATCCTGAAATAAATGTTGCCAGGCATTTGCCGTTTTTAAAACGGATATATTGACGTTGAGTAGTAAGAATACGGTCACAAACCCATCAAATATAACAACAAGGTATGGTAAAAATCACGGTCGCCTGTATTTATTTATTGAAGTACAGATGAGAACAGTATATTTTTTTCCGATTAAAATTATGTTTTTTTTAAACAGTTTAGATAATAATAATAATAATAATAATAATAATAATAATAATAATAATAATAAGAAGAAGAAGAAGAAGAATAATAATAATATTCATTATTATTATTATCATTATTATTAATACAATAATAATAATAATAATAATAATAATAAAATAATAATAATAAAATAATAATGATAATGACGATGATGATAATATTAATGATAATAATGATAATATTAATAATAATAATAATAATAATATGATAATAATAATAATAATAATAAAAATGATAATAGTAATGATAGTAAAAATAAAAAATAAAATAATAGTAATAATAATGATAAAAATAATAATATATATAAACTTTATCTGGATGGGTAAATATAATCATTCAACATACATTTTTACGTTTCATTTTTCAAATTTTATAACTGAAATGTACCTAATATTCAAAAAGATCATTTCTTCCCAGATATCTGGAAAGATGACGTTAAATTACCTAAGAAATTATAGTGTAGGCCTAATTTCAAGATTATATATAGATTGTATCCGTGTGTCGATGTACTTGTGTGGTTTGGTATGAAGTACAGGCGCTGATACAATTCTAACCATCCTAAGAAACGCCGTGCCAAATTAACTTTTTTTTCAGTAGCTGTGCAGTAGATGGACGCGAGGGTGGTTAAAGGCCATGAATGATATCAAACACCTTTCAGGGCATGGTAGCATATATCCACATTCTAGATCTACCAGTACTGACGTCAAAAAGGAGGCTGGCGTTGGAGTCGCTCTCCCAATAGAGGGATGTGCAGGATGCCCTACATGCTTGGTACTCTTAAATTTTTTCGTTGTGCTTCTGCCAATGGATTGTAATCCAATCAAAGGTAAATGGTGGCCAATAAGTTTCTTGACAGAGCGATGACAACGGAATTCATTTTCCCAGGGAAGTGTTGAAGGGTGGAATTGTATTCAGCCACGGCAGAGAGAAGTCGGTGTTAACGGGCAGACCAGCCGTTGGAGTGTCGAGTGAAGACATGTACCAGTGGGATGTTTCATGGAAAATCCTTCCCCTAGGTAAGATAAAAAGTAATATTTTTCGAAAATAACCTGGGCTTCTCACCATTTATTTTGGAGGAAGATATAATATGAGATATAGTTTGAAAAATAACCTGGCACCATGCTGCAGTGTTTAAAATATATTCCCCTATTCATTACATATTTTGTTGACAAAATTTATTTGTTTGATTTTCAAACATATTCTTCTCTCTCTCTCTCTCTCTCTCTCTCTCTCTCTCTCTCTCTCTCTCTCTCTCTCTCTCTCTGTATAAACATGCACATGCATACACACATTATTCTTCCAATAGATATCGATCTTGTACATCATAATACGCCACCACCCCTAACATCTTTCTCCTTCCATTTCACTTTTGATTTTATCTTATAGTTTTTACTATTTGTTTGAGATCCCATCGGCTTTTGCTCTTAAAGCATAGTTAATTTCGAGAAATAGTTCTAGAGGGAACTATAAATATAATGCCTTCCATTTTAAACCCAATTCCATACATTTATTATGTCACCCAGTTATTCATTCCTCTAAATGACTATATGAAAGGGAAAAAAACACAGAAAGAGATAAATAGGCTGTAAAATTTGATTGATCATAAGATAAAAGAATAAAGCATTTTCAGAAAACGGATCTTTTCTCATTACTGGAGAAGAGCTTCTTCATTTCGATGACTTCCCTCTGGGAACGTCAGACCAAATTAAGTGTAAGGCTTTTCCTCATATCCTTCCCACTATCTTTTTTTTTCTGATTTTTACAGAAACGATGAATATGTACGTACAACATGCTATGATTTTCTATTTTTCACTAAAGTTAAGAAAGTTATTTCTTTACAATATACTAGCTATATAATGGTAACTGTGCTTTAAACATACCCAGCGTGATTATGTAAGTGTTAATTATGGTGATGATTGTATTCTTTAATCTGTAATCACTGACTGCCGCAAAACAATAGATAATCTTACAAAATCTTAAAAAATATAATATTTCAAAGAAAGGTTGATTTCAATTTCTGCTGAGTGGTAACATACTTGCGACAGTCGTGTAACAATTAATTACATAATTAATGGTTAGTTAAATTTAGTGGTTTACATATATGGTAGAGGAGGGCATGGGTTCGATACTCCATCCAAAGAACACATAAAAACATTGATATCTGAAGTTTTAAATTAGGCTACAGATACAAACAGAAAGAAATAATTCTTTATTACTTCCTAAAAAATCAGTTGAGTTAATGCCAGGGGAATTGAGGAATAATTTTCAACGAATACTAGTATGAAAAAGGGGATTATACATAGAGCTTCCATTATAATTTCTTGAGAAGTATACAATGTGGATATTGATATTAAATTTCCTTTTATATATATGTTTAATAAAGATATCATCAGTCTTTACGTAATGGTAATAAAAAAAAAATCTAACATTTATGTCAATATGTGACGAATGAACCCCAAGAAATATTAATTGTCACAGGTGAAAATTAAGTTCTTACAAAAAAAAATCAATAATATTACATGAGATTTTGGTTTCTTAACCCGATAGTGAAATGACCTTTAAAACTGAATGCCAGTCTCTCCTAATATATAGTTATTTATGGCCCTTCAAGATGTCCAGCTTAGTGTGAAAAATTAAGCCTTTCTACACCAATGCTATCATTAATCAAACAGGCAAACTAAATAAATGAATAACCTTATTATTGACCTTACTTCATTAATTAATGAGAATAATGATAGCGATAAGAAAAAGAAAAGAACTAGAATAAAAAGGAGGCAATATGTATTTTTTTTTCTTCTTTTAGTTTACCCGTTGCCATCCATTCTAAAGTTTATCGAATCACACCATAAAGTAAGCATATCTAAAATTGAATCACCCAATACACTCTAACTCAGAGGTTTTCCATCTTGCTTGGCCCATGCAACACTGTTGCCATTTGTCAGAATGTCATTCGCCCCTACCTCTTAGACTGTCTGTTTTAAAAGTGCATTCTAATTAATGCAAATTTTACTAAAAATCTTTTTATTTTCTGCTAATTAGTAAATATACATGCACAATTGAACGTGAGTTATGTTCATATGAACTACTTAATAAACCAAAGTGAAGCTGAAGCATTTAAAAAGTTCAGTAGAATAACAAACAATTATAAATCAGTAATCAACTTAACTCTAGCAGATTACGGTTCGTCTAAGAACAAAATCTGTGATTGTTTTTTCTTAGGAAATTCTGAAATATTCAGAGGAGCGATTGAAAAGGCACAACGCAGGTCATTTTCTACATTTATTCTACACAATTGCTTCGTTTTAATTTACAATAAAGCTGAAAAGGCCAACTTACAAACTCCCAGAATGACGCAATGTACGGACACCTATTTCTGATACTTTTGGGTATGAATCATACATCGGTGGCCAAAATACTGTAATTGATTTCTCATTAAACATATCTCTTACTCCATAATCAGCTTTCAGCTCCAAGAAATCCTACTGATAATCACCAGAAACCTTTTCAACTAGCAATTCGGACTAATTTCAATTCATCACTAAGTTCAGGAAAATATCTGCTGAATAAATTTCCCAATGCTTTAAAAACTGTAAAATTATTATTACTATTATTTTATTCCACTGTTTTTTTTTTTTTTTTTTTTTTTTTTTTTTTTTGGGGGGGGGGGGGGGGGGGGGGGCAATTCTGAAAGCACTTTGTCTTCATCAAAAACATCAAGAATTGTTTCCAGTTTCTCATACAATGTTAGTGTTTTTTCTTCAGTTGACCTTCCTCTTCCAATTTTCAAGCAGACCCATGAATGCTTTCAAGGCATCTAATAATTCTATAATATTGGCATTCCTTCCTTGCATCTTACCAATCAGTTTATTCAGCTGATTAAGTATATCAACAAAATAGGCAAGACGCATGATCTATTCTTTACTTTTCATTCTAGGAAAAAAATTAGTTTTACCTTGAACTTCAACAAACTATTTGAACACGTCTCTAAGGTCAAATATTCGCTCAGTTACATTTCCTCTTGACAGCCAACGGACGTTTGTCTGAATAAAACAAAAAAGTGAATGATGAGCACCATCCATATCATTACATAACTGCTTAAAATGTCATGAGTTGAGGGCCCCTGCTTTTAATTGTTTGATCCAAATCATATATAGGAGCTGGAAGTGTTTTTTAGGCTAGTGCCTGACAAAGTATCATACAATGAAGGCCTTTAACTTTTGACTCGCTTCATCACACAAACTTAGAATCCTGATTTTTTCTCTAACATAGGTGGTGCTCAATCTCTAGACTAGACTACCTAAGGCTCTGATGGTATCTATAAGAGATTTTACGATTAAAAAAAAAAAAAAATATGAAACCTTTTCCAAAATACCCGGTGCCTTTGTCGGGTTTTTAAGAGGAAAAAAAAAGAAACTCCCTTTTAAATAAAACTGCAGGAAAGAGAGAAGAAGAGCTATTCCACACTACATTCAAAGAAATACGTTGTACCTTATTCCTTAATGAAATTTAATAAGAATTATTATATTCTTTATTTTTGTTATGTATATACAATAATTGGTGTTGTCTTCTGTGTAGAATTGTTTTACTTATCATCTGAATTAGCCAGAGTACTTAGCCTTGACAGAGGGATGCATATAACTTGATTTAAAAGCTGAGCGCAAACTCTTAATTCTGTTTTTTACTAATATATGTTATATATAAGATTTAACCCCTCCCTAATTACCTTTTTTCTAATCCTAAGATCAACTTGGATAGTCAACTGTATATTATTTTGTAATTGTTCTCATTATGGTTTTAATCCTATGATTAACTTGGGTCAACACTAAGGAGGTTTAATACCTGGAATTGCCTTATTCCCGGATTTGTGAAGCAGGCCCTCGTGTAGGGCAAAATGCGCTGTCACCTGCGGCGTGACTTACCAAAGCGCAGTAGCTCACATGTTTAATAAAGAGGAGACATCGTTTTAGGAAAGACACAACTTCTCATCTTATTGTTTAAACTAAGGATCCCTAGGTCAAGTTCTGTATATGAATGCATTCAAAGACTCAGTAAAACCATGAATCCATTGGTTACATTTCATCGGTATGTATTCTGTAGGCTACAACTTTTGCATATTTTTTAAACTATAACGACAGAAAACCGTCGCATGAATAATTAAACAAACTCATTTTAATAATTCACTTTACATCATTTTTATATGCAGTGGCTGAAAAGTATCTTCTAGTCAGATATACGTATGCTGCCAATCATTTTAAAGCAAAATTGCTAGCCCAAAATAAAATGCAAAGTCGCCAAACTTATACTAAGCTGATTCATATTAGTGGCCAGTAGTTAATTTCCTTTAGTGAGTGCATCTTAACGTCTTATATTCATCTGATAATTATTGTTTGTAGCAATTACGGTTTGTGTTAAACCCTTTTGGTTTGTAGCTGTTTCAAGGATAAACTTCTGCCCTACCCGGTTGCATTGCCACGGGAGTTGACCGATTTGTTTCAAATGCCAGTGGATAACTTTCCTTTAATCAGCACATCTGCACGTCCTATATTAATCTGTTATTTGTTGCTTGTAGGTGTTTCGAAAACCTAATTGGCTGTTTCATATGATAAGCTTCTGCCATTCTTTGCTTTAATGCCTCAGGAATTGAAGCAAATTATCTATTTATATACTGTATATATATATATATATATTATATATATATATAATATATATATATATATATAATTATATTTGTATATATATATATATAGAAATAAATATACATATATATATATATATATATATATATATATATATATATATAAATATATATATATATATATACATATATATATAAATATATATATACATATATATACACATATATATATTATGGTATTATGTACATAAATATCTTTCTTCCTTCTACGCTAGTATGATAGGAGGCATTTCATTCGCAGTGATAAAATTGATTATTAAAACTTGTTTAGTAGTTTTCTTATAGTTAAAACATTTGGATATCGAAAAAAAGTCTACATATAAAGTGTTGGTTTATTAAAAAGAAATTTTAAGCATCAATTTTTTCTAATAACTAAAAGTAATAGAGGCAGATATGTTAGATTCATATTTGGGTGCATACACTACTTTATCTTGTTTATATGCATGCTATAATTTCCGGAATCATTTGGCAGTTAAACGTAATTGCTAGCCATTACATACGAGTGAAAATGTTTAAAAAAAAAAATCCTATGCTGGTACCAGTGTTTTGCTCTATCATAAGATAACCAACTTGCCTAAATAAGTATCATAACGGTTTTGCTTTTTTTTTATTTTTTTTTTCTAATGGGGTATTGCTTCTTTTTATTTTTAAATACAAAAATTATATATTTAATTTAATAATATACTTTTTTTTTCTAGGCATAGTCGGAGTCACCAATTTTAATTTTGATATTCATCTCAGTCATTGTCTTCAAGAGATATGCAATAAAAAGACATAATTGGAGATTGTATTTTCAAAGTGATTTCTCAGGGGATGTACTGATGCCAATAAATTGGCAGTTAACATACTGATTTCAATAAATTATCAGTAAACGTACTGATACAAATCAATTCTAGCTAATTAGATGATATGAATTCTAAATTTTAACTTTAGCTATGTTACTTCTTCAATATACTATAGCAATAAAATTTTCAAATACTATTCTATTATGAAGTATCATGTAAGTTACTTCTTTATTATATAATCAGGATAAAGATCTTGGTTTAAAACCTTATATTCTATTATATGCAGAATTTCATATTTTTCATTATCATTCGTAAAATAGTGAAACTATACAAATTGAGAATTCTATCCAGACAAAAATTTTTTTATGATAATAATAATAATAATAATAATAATAATAATAATAATAATAATAATAATAATAATAATATTAATAATGATAATAATGATAACAATAATGATAATAATAATATTAATAACAATAATAATAATAATAATAATAATAATAATAATAGTAATAATAATTATAATAATAATAATAATAATGATAATAATAATGATAATAATAATAATATAAATTATAATAATAATAGTAATAATAATAATAATAGCAATAATAATAATAATAATAATAATAATAATAATAATAATAATACCATTAAAATTAATGGGACATATATTTCTTTTAATTCTTATAAAGGTCTTCAAAACTCGGTATAATGGAGAACCTCTTCTCATGTGAGGCATTCATCTTGAAATATGTTGGAGCAGCAAGAAAGTTATTTTCAATGCAGATAAATGCGACAATTCGCAAGGGCATTTCTTACAAAAAAATATTGGTTGCGCAGAACATGTCTTCATAAAAACTTATAGGTAACGCCTATTCCCGTGCATATCTCACTGGTAATACTGACAGGGTCCCTATACAGACGAATAAATAAAGAGGAAATTTGCGTGCAAATTACTTGCAATATCTCCTCTGCATCCGTTTATTTCTTGGTACTTTTCTCTCGAAAGACTGACAATGAATGGCGAACCTAGTATTGTTGAATATTGGGTTTGGAGGTGAAGTTTATAAATCTGAAACTGATTTTTTTTTTCTCTGAAGATAGGTCATTTTCAACGTGGGTTGTCATTTAAAGAAGGTGAATTCCTTACTCTGGTCTTCCAACAAAGTTATTTTCCATCGTTTACTACTCTATTGCAACCAGAAATAAATATACGTCCTAAGACTTCATTTACAAAAATGAATAATGTTTCAGAGGACTTTTTTGAAAATGATTATTTTTTTCTTATCATGAGAATACTTTAGGGCCACTATAGTATGTCTGACTGTCTTAATAACGAATGGGTAAACTATATAACAATTGATACTTCATATGACCTTTGGTTCGTTTACAAGCTACAGATGGTGATTGGGATATTAATAGAATATTTCAACCACTGAAATAATGGATTTTTTTTTTATAAAGAGTGAATAATAAAAGGTTGTTGTACCAACCATGACTATGTATTTATATTTCGATTACTAAAGAAAAAAGGGTCGATTCCGGAAGATACACTAATAGTAATTACTTCTACCACCAGCACTTTTCCATAAAAAAAAAGAAAAAAAATATAAACACTGGCTGATAATATTGTTTTTTTTCCCGCTTCTAACTGTATTTGGTTCTAAACAAGATTAAGATGTGGAGTAGATCAATGTTGAAAATACTTTCGCCTATCTCAGGATTTATCAAGCGAAATGGTTAATTTACCTTCAAAGCCCTACGCCTCCCTTTGTTAAAGGTCGCGTGCACATCATAACTTTTCTAGTACACCAGTCACCCGTTGAGATATACAGCTAGAGAGTATATACATATATATATATATATATATATATATATATATATATATATATATATATATATATATATATATGTATGTATGTATATATATATATATATATATATATATATATATATATATATATATATATATATATATACATACATATACCAAAAGGTACATAAATGCATAATTATCACGTTTTATTAATGTTGTCTTTATAGAAATACAAAGAAAACCTTGGAACACCCGTATCTCAAAACTATACTTAGTGACCTTCAAATTCAAGAGTCTCCCTTAGTTGTAAAGATATAGCATTGAAATTTGGTATATAACTTAAAAATACACAACAAATAATTAACGGTCAAAGATAGCTTAGTTGGATTTTTCAATGGAAACTTTTCTACTTGAGAAGGCCAGTGGGTTGAACAATCCATTGAACATTTGTTTGAATAATTTCCCAGCAACAACGTCAAGGGCATTAGCTGGCAGTTGATAAGGCTTTCTTTGGATTGAAGAAGTCTACCTCCTAAAGGGAGCCGTAGAGTGGGGCTAGAGTGGTGCCAATAGCTGGCAAGAACCAGTGTTAGTAGTTCACAATGCCCAAGAACTCCCGCAGTGACATGGCAGTTGAGAGCATTGGAAACTTCTGTATTCCTGATACTTTCTCGATAACATCCAGAGTGACGGAATGACCAAAGAATGCCAGTTCCTTGACACGAGAGGTACACTTTTCGTATCTAATTACAATGTCGTTTTGCTGCCACCAGTCGAGGTCAATGTTTCATTGATGATGTAAGTGGTCATCTTTTGAAGGGTGAGGATATATGTATGTCATCTTCATAAAATACGCAGAAAGGTAGTTCTCTTAAATCACACATGAGTTACTGAATGACAATAAAGGTGTATTTGAAGGTATATGTCATGACGGGGGTGGTGATGAAAGTCTTGGGATATCTTTTGCCTTTAAGCTGCCTGATATTACACACGTAAGGTGGTCGAGGGTCGGAAATACTTTTGTAATGTGAAAGCAGGTTATAATTTTGTGAAAGGTGATACATCATTCTTCGGGATGATGTACAGTGATGATGACCATGGGATGGTAGCCTTTTGATAAAGTACTCTTTCATCTATTTTTCCAAATGTGCTTTTAGTACCTGTCAAAGGGTCATGTGACAAACTTCTAAATCTTACAGGCACTGGGGTCTTGTTTTCTTTGTTTAGTGATGGCTACCATGCTTGTGTTACACTGTTACGCAGCTTCAGCCATCATGGACAGCGCTATAGGAACTTTTCATGGATTCGTGGCAGATAAGCACAATTCTGTAAAAGAGCCAAAATCTCCCAATGGCAAAAAAATTGCGTATCTCATACGGTATCCACTGACACATTCCATAAACTACTAGTTATCTACAAGCAAAATATATATACATATATATATACTGTATATATATATATATATATATATATATATATATATATATATATATACTGTATATATATAAATACTGTATATATATATATATATATATATATATATATATATATATATATATATATATATATATATATATATACATATATATATATATATATTTGTATATATATATAGATATACATATTTACATATAATAAGAGAGAGAGAGAGAGAGAGAGAGAGAGAGAGAGAGAGAGAGAGAGAGAGAGAGAGAGAGAGAGAGAAAGAGAGATGTTTGAAACTTCATTACATTTTCAATCGTTGCAATCATCTATCATCAAACCATAAGATCTCAAGCAATCAATTATTGGCATCTCTCCTTTCATAAGTGAATTACAGTAACGAAACCTCCGTTAATTTTCAGCTTTTGTTCATTCATCGTCTTACAATCCTTTCTCCAGGCAAAATAATAGATGCATCTCATTAATTAATCTGTAACCATTAGCGTTCATAATACATGCATATCAAACAGCTAAGTGGATGATACGAAACGCTTTTAATGTGTTCATACCATCAATTTACCTCTGTTTATATTGTTGAGAGTTCTTCCTCTTATGTTAATTCATGCTTCAAATCGTTTTCTTCATAATTACTTTCTGTTAGTAGGCTTATAATCTCTTGGAAACTCTGTTAAGAGATTTTGCCATACGCGCTCTTTAAAAGGACTGCATGTAATTGCATGATTACATATATATATATATATATATATATATACATATTTATATATATATAAATATATATTTACAATACATATATATACATATATATACACATTATATATATATATATATATATATATATATATATATATATATATATACACACATTTATCTATTTATACATGTATGTATGTGTGTGTGTGTGTTTTAGGTTATGTTATTTCTACAAATAATGTTTGAAAACCATATTAATATGGTTTTAGTACAATAATGATCCTAGAGAAATATATTATACAGTACTATACTTTACTAATTACTAGACTATAGTGTTCTGCCCTATGGCAGGACCTTCATGGATTAACCACCTTCATTAATTCATTATTTCTGCCCACTTCTTTCAGAAAAATATATTTTAAACTAAAATGATAATCAGAAATCTACTTTTAACATCCATAACATGTAAAAATACCAAAATTAAGTATCAATGTTTTTAACTATCTTACCATAAGTCGTGTATTCTATATGAGCATTCTTATATAAAAATAAAATATTGAATAGTTATACAGTATTAATGAAGAGTTAGTTTTTTGTGAATCTATCAAGAATGGAAAAACTTAAATCACAAAATTACACGTATTTGCTAATATCATCATACAACATATATGTAGAAGAAAAAGGTCATTATGATGAAATGTAAAATAGTTTTTACTAAGTTAAATCTATAGATCTAAAGAAAGTACCAAACCACCTAGTCCAACAAATATAACTTTCAGAGGAATTAAATACTCAAAAGTAACTTCATGCCTTTAGAGCCGAGGGATTTTGATTAAAACATGATTTTTCTTATGCCTGCAGCATTGTTCTCTTCCCTGTATTCCATTGAGCTTTGGAAAATAACACAGCCTTATTTTCATTTTCCGAAAAAACAAAAATCAAATTTCACACTCAGTTACTATGCACTTTGAAGCTACTCATTTTATATGACTAATTAAATAATTGAAGAGAAAACTGAATATAATTCAACAAATAAAAAAGTAAATTACTTATAGAATAAATTAAATGTTTGTACCCAATCTTTTCCTGGGCAAATCTCTTTTTCTGATTCAGGAAATACGGCTAAGGTAAGCGTACTATTAATAAATAAATACATTTTGGAATGGGCAGCGAAGCTGGCAAAAGACAGACAGAGAGAGAGAGAGAGAGAGAGAGAGAGAGAGAGAGAGAGAGAGAGAGAGAGAGAGAGAGAGAGAGAGAGAGAAAGAGAGAGAGAGAGAACTAATATATTTTATTCAAATTTTTCAACGTTATTAAAGCAAAACTATATGAATAATAGCACATGGGCAAATGAAACATTCTCCTTGTGTTGAATTAAATTCATTTTAATTTCACAGATTTTCAGTTTAATAAATCTCTATTTCCATCAATACAAAATTCCCGTCTAGAATATTAGCCCTCACGTCCCTTGATATAATATTGTTGATGGATTTTTCATCGCCATTCCGGTTTTTTCCTTAACGTTTTCTAAGAAAAAGGTTCTTCAAGTATGATATTTTGATCCATCTCAAATTATAAGATATTCGAAATATTAAAGATACTTCTTATAAAAACCCATACATAAACAAGTAGCCCTAAATACGTTGAAATCGGTATGGAAACATTAGAATTCAAATTGTTTAAAGACATTATATTATACTGCAAACTGTGTCTTCTTCTAGTTTGCGTATATTTTATGAACAACTACTATTACTAGCATGACATGCAGAGAAATAAGTTGATATCTAGGCTAACCGTACATAACACATACTGTGTACATGGTATTTGTACGCCATTTTGTATAGCCTTATCACACCTCCTCCCATCCTGTTGCAGAGATTTTAACTTTTCCATTAAGTAATGTTCTTTTTAGAGTCGTAACTTTGTGTTTTGTAGAAAGTTGTGATCACTATTCTTCACTGCACAGCTAACAGTAACAGCGCAGTACAGTATTGAGATACTGGTTCACAAGAAGGCTAAGAAAACAAAACGTACGGATGTACAATTATACATTACTTTTTTCACGATTTTTAAGGAAAAAGAAATATAACCTCTCGAAATTGTGAGAGCGGTCCTGTCATTGACAAAAAGAGAAGCACTTGGCTGAATAAATTATCTGTTAAAAAACGTATAGTATTGCATGCTGACCTTGTTAAGAAGATACCAAGTATCTCAGAAGACAAAGAAAAGAATCAATGACATTGAAGGAAAACAATGGCTGGTATGAGAATTTCAGGAGAAAAACAGGTCTTAAAAACTGCAATAATGTGGTAAGGGTACAATATTACAAGGCATACTTAGTGTTTAAAGGGTTCGTGGTTTGTTGGTCAAGGTTTTCAACTGGAATGAAACTAGTCTGTTATGGATGAGTATGGCCAGGAGGTCTCTCATTATTTCAGAAGAAAAGGTTACTCTCAGTCGCAGGCTGATTATAGTCCAAAATTCTAACTTTACTTCTCTGTGCTATTGTCATCGGATATTCAAAATAAAACCTTTCGTAGAGTATCACTCAGAAAATTCATCTTTGGATATTTGTAGATTAAGATTATTCTAGTTTTACCTATAGGAATTCCCTATCCAATGTTTAAAGTTTTCATGACAATAGCTTGGTTCATTACTAAAAGCTCATCACGTAGGCAATTTATTTACATTCTCTTCAAAAGTTCAATGGAGAGTTAAGTATCTTAGTATCTAAAATAATTCCTCCATTTTCTCTGATTTTCGGAGAAGTATACCGTTCATTTTCCTTATGTACTTCTAGTTATTTCATATTTTTGTGTGAATTTGGTAAAACATTTGAAATTTTTAAGCTATGGTTACTGTATGATGTAAGGTATGTAATATTTGATACACCAGAAGAGATTCCATTATGGAATTCCCCTTGTCATTAACGTACAACAAAGCGTTTAAAAGGGTGTATGGTGGGCTTGTAACTGTGAAATGACTTTTATTTTTCAGTATTGAAGGCACCCTCTTCAATAACCAACTAGGCAAGTCACAATTAAACACTTGCTATGGCAGGAATGATTCAGAATCCATGAATCCTTTACACTCATCAACGATTGCCTCTGCCATCTTCGAATTGGACCTCTCAGCCTCACCATGGAGGACAAGTTTTCTTTAGAAATTTCAGAACAAGCCGTTGATCATCTTCGATTTCTTTCTTTGTCTCCTAATGTTCTATTAGTCACAAGTATTACTATATACCTTTAGTTCTTCTCAACCATAGCTGACCTCGTAACACCTACACGCCATTTCCTAACGCAGGATATCTTCTACTACCTCTTCCTATCTATTCACACACTTGTAAATATTTAATGACCTTGGTGGGATAACCTTCCAATACTATAATTCATACCTTCATTCATGTAAGCTTAATTTATGTATATACTGTTATTTAAGAACACTGGCATTCTTTCCCTATTGTACACTAGCCGTTGCTCCTCTCTACCCTTTGTTTTACATTAAAAAAAAAGTCTTATAATATATGTATCTCTGTTATGTTTGCATTTCTTTGGTATATTAATTCATTTTGGTTTATTTATTAAGAAACCCAAAGAACCAAGATCACCTTTTATT
>NC_090750.1:48472334-48477334 GCF_036898095.1 Palaemon carinicauda | reverse complement strand
AGGCATTAAGATATCATTAAATATTGATTTTATGTAGGTTTATGAGGTTATGTCCAAGTTTTATGAGAAGATTAATTGACACTCGGGTGATAATTTGCACTATTAACTGGTTGAAATTCAGACAATTTGATTAAAGTTTGAACTATAAACCGGTGAGTTTCGGAAGGAATTGTTCACGATATTGACCCATAAAATCTGCTTTAAGTTTCCATGAATAACAAGATAAGGGTCGCCTCTTGGTCGTCAACCGGAAGCTATTTACGCCCAGCTTAGATGATTGGGAGTGGTCACAGCCAGAAGATGACAAAGATACATTCATATATATATATATATATATATATATATATATATATATATATATATATATATACACACACACACACACACACACACACACACACACATATATATATATATATATATATATATATATATATATGAGAAATCAGTTGATCTTTGCGAACAATTAAGAAATGTTAACTTACTGTTCTTCCATAGATTAGCACGTTTGGATGTTAATTTGTTGTTTACTAAGGTGCCGGGTTGATGACTTATTAGATTTCCTCTTTGGGGATTTTAGATGCATTCGAGTTGCCTTTACCAACCCATACTGCTATTGAACTTATTTGTATGGGCATTAGAAAGTGTAAATTTAGTATTAATGGCCATCACTATTAACTAGTTACTGGTATGGCCATGGGTAATCCATTTTCCCCCTCTTTTATCCAACATATACTCCATATGGAGTTTTTTTTCTCTAGATTAATACCTTCAGTGATGTCTCTCCCAAACTGTTTGGTATTGTTATGATGACGATGGTTTGTGTATTTTAGAAGAAAATTTTATTCGATAAGGGTTTTTTTTCAATCATTAATTCATGGGTACCATCCTTAAAAATTACTATAAAAATAACGAAAATAGGAGTATCAAATTCTTAAAAAGTTTTAACAAATAGACAAGCTTATAAAAAATAAGTTTTCCATATATAGAAAGCCTACCAATTACTTTTGGTATGTACTTTTCTGGCTACTCTAAAAATACAAACTATTCTGATTTTTCCCCCCTCTACCTTAGGGCACTTAGAATATGTAACCATGAATTATAGAGGATGAGTTCAAAAAAATTTAAGAAATTGCCACTAATCCCTGCAATCCTAAATATTTTCTAAATAACTGTATGAATAATGCGGAGAAATCATCTTATAAATGCTAGTTAAAGATAAAGGAAACAAATAATTATGTACTTTTTTTTTGCCATTTCATGATTGTTTTTTAGATGTCATACCACTTTTGAAAATACTAAATATTAGCATAGTGCTTGAATGTATTTGTAATTTTAAATAATTGTTTACTAGGAATAATGATTTTGTACCGTGACGACTATTTTTTTGAGAGCATGGACAAGGATATCACCTCGTACAAGGATGTGATAAAGAGATGCTTTGATAAATGGAACCACCTCGTCCGCAATTTTTGTTTTTTTCTTTCTAATTTGAAGATGAGTTCCATCTTTGCAGGATTAATAGTGCCAGCCAGGTGAATATTTCTTTTGAGAAGTTCCTGTGATAGGTATATATTGATATAGAACCAATCGGTAAAAAAAGTGTTTACTTACGTCCTTTGTTAAATTTTTGGTGTAGATCACCAAGTTGTAAAAACACAGGTGTGAACCTATATAATGAATGGCAAAGTTCGTCTTTGGTTCCAGTGGTAAAATTTAGAATAAAGCCTTTATTTTTATGATAGTTCTCTGCATCAGATATTCCACATAATTGTTATCCACACTTTACAGACTTTTCATTATCTTACATTTCAGAGCCGGGATACCCTTTTAGTGGCTCCCTTGACTAATGAGGAAAATGATTGCACCTAGGGCGCGAATATAAAACGATATTTCTATTGAAATGATCATCTAAATTAATTTCTCTTGTTTGACAATACACCGTTGAGATAAAAGGGCGTGCACCTGCAGCAGATCGCGAGGACCCAAAAGCAGCTGCAGAAATCTATTCTTTGAAAATATTCGTCTCTTTGGGCTAGATTCTTTTCATCACCATAAGCAAATGTACTCTGTAAAATGCTTTCATTTACCATACCTTAAACAGCAGTCATTCATAACATATGGAAAACTGAAGTAGTTTGGAATTAAAGTTAACTTTTTCTTTCCTGGTATAACGATATCATTTCTTTGGTGGCACCCTAAAAGTACCAACCAAACTCGGCTGAATCCCTCATTAGGCTGGGAGGAGTGGAGAGAGGAAAGGTCTCATTTTGTTCATTTGTTTGATGTCAGCTACCCCACAAAATTGGTGAAAGTGCTTTGTTACATAGATAGATAAATTATTTTTATTGTGAAAATAAGAAGGAAATAGAGTCTGTTTGGTCTTTCATAAGATTTATTTGGGCAAAAACATGATTGGTGTCTCGTATAAACAAAGTGGTGGATTGTGTTTTTCCACATACTATGGTTATCAAATACCTGTGGGTTATCACTCATTTTCTCTCTCGAGCCTCATCACTTCCCTAAACGAAGATGTCAATTGATCCCTCATTTTCTTCGTTTAAGAATGAATCTTCCTCATAATTTTGAAAATCCTGTTCTCCTTTAAGATCAGACAACGGATCTACTGGATCTGAGAGAAGAGCATTAAATACATCCTAACCTCCCTTTCATTCAAAGTCATTAAATGGTAAAACAACCGAATATCTGAAAGTAGGGTGACCTACTATACTCAACAAAGCAAAAATGGGTTGAGTAGGGAGGGAGCCTTCTTGTGAGTTGACTCTTCCACTAGTCCACATGCTTACTTTTTCAATCCCCGATCAAACTATAAAGACATTCTCTATTTTTTCTTCTCTCTCTTCATCTACATAAATTTGTATATTCCAGAAATTGTATAAAAAAATATTGTAACTTTTGTTCCATACCACCATTGAGCTGGAATTCATGTCATGTATCATGTATAAAGGTTTGCCCTATTGCTAAACGAGTCATATAAACAGGGGCCCTCCCATATTCATACATAAAGCATTGTCGCTACCCACAATGTGACACGACCAAAGACACTCACGCAATGGACAGTTCCCCCTCTTTGAGGTTGCCATAATGACACCTTTATAGCCAAGCTAAGGTAGCTATTAACAACGTGAACAATTATATCTTGGAAGAAAAGCCAAATAGAGAGAGAAAAAAAACAAAATAAAAATACAATAGTTTTTATAAAATCAGAGAGAAAGAAAGAGACAGAGAGTAAGGGAGAAGGGTTTGAGAGCAGGACGTTTTTGTATGGAGATATGTCATCAGAGGGGGAATCGATTTCAATCCAACTCCCTTCCCATCTCGGCCATTTTCTTTTTCGATTCGTTGAGTATAATAGCGTTAGAAATTGAGGCGCAGAAATAAAACGAGAGGGGAGCTAGATTCACCTTTCTAATTGCAAGGTGATAAAAGATTAACATGGGAGAGGTATTTTCTTTGATTTTTAAATATGAAATATACAATATAGACAATAGATTGTTGAGTTTTAGGAGACACTAAATTCAATATTTATAATGATATGGGATCTTTTAAGGAGGTGGCAGATGCCTTTGATGCCTACCAGAGATTTCATAGAAGTCAGCTAACTGCCCCGCTGAGACCTAAAAATTGGTTAAAAAGTGTTGATTTCACGTTACATTTTTTATTTAGAATACCTTAACTTCCGATGTTATTCTATAATTGAACCATAGGGTTCACTTGTTCCTGCTCTTTTTTTTTTCTTTCTTTTTTTAATCGGATATATGTCATATTAAACTCACACCTCTTTAGCAGCAAATTTTCTTATTAGTATCATTTATCATAGCTATTTTTCTCAATGTACTCAATTCCCAAATGTCGAAATAAAATCCATTTTTTGATTTAATATAAACATTTCAATATTTTTATATATTATAACAAAGTATATTTCTGCATAATATTTCATTAAAAAACAAAACAATTTAAGAAGAGATGGCGCGGCAAGGTCTAATAATCTATAGTGAAATTTTTCTAGATTCGACAGATATGATCAACTTTGACTGCATAAGGGCGACTTAAACTTCTATATTTTTTTTTCCGAATGTTGCTCCAGACCACATTTCTCTAAGGTGATTCTGAATTGGTTAGAGTTTTGCTGGAAATAGATAAATGACGTTTTTCATCTTTTTTCCCACTGGAATTCCTCATTTAATGGTAAGAATAATCATAAGAGTATGTTCTTATTTAGATTGCCCGGAGCTTCTCTCCGGACAGGGGCTTTTTGACGGTGCGTCTAGCCCCTAGGTGGTTGTAAGAGTATGTATAAATAAATTATAATTCATGTGTGACTAGTAAAATATCTCTTTTATATATATATATATGTGTGTGTGTGTGTGTGTGTGTGTGTGCATGTGTTTGTGTGCATGTGTATATATATATATATATATATATATATATATATATATATATATATATATATATTGATATATATATGTATATATATATATATACATATATATATATGGATGCATATAAATATATATATATATATATATATATAAATGTGTAATCAATTTATCATAAAATAAACGAAAGTACTCATCAAACTAAGGAATATACTGAGAACGAATTGAGTTATCTCTACAAAGTTTATTAATAAGATATATATATTTCTTGGTTTTAGAGAGAGAGAGAGAGAGAGAGAGAGAGAGAGAGAGAGAGAGAGAGAGAGAGAGAGAGAGAGAGAGAGAGAGAGAGAGAGTATTGTTCATAATATTCCCTTAGGTAAGAATATACGAAAATCCTCAGCTGTGAATTAAACACTTGATATAATTAGATTCATGTAAAGAAATGTAATCCATCAAAACTGTCAAAAGAACCCATAATTGCTGATCAATTCCCCTTTCCCAAAAACATTCCACTGTTTCAAAGTTGGCTTACACCCAAACATTTTTCAAATCAAAAATATTCTTGTCTTAAATGGAGATGTTATTGGCTTAAAATAA
>NC_090750.1:48462334-48469834 GCF_036898095.1 Palaemon carinicauda | reverse complement strand
TTTTTTTTGTTTTTATTTGAAGAGTGTCTTGAAATGTTTATATGGTGCTAAAACTGATGTTCAATAGCAATAGTTAACATAGACGGATGGCCACACATATGAATATTGATTTATTACACTCCCTAAAACATAATTTTAAGGTGTCAAAACAGAATCCATAAGCAATTGCTACTACCAAACATAATTCCCATGATTTTTTTCTGGTTTAATATGAATGAAAAATAAATGCGCAATGAAAAGTCTTTAAGCTTTAGTTTTCCTAACACACCGGAAAGGAAAATTTAGGAAATGATTTAGCTAAAGTATTGCCTTTCATTAAAGTGACCCTTAGTAAACTTATACCAGGATCCACCAAACGAGGCTAATGGTCGGCCTGACGAATGGAGTTTCAGTATAGCCTTACTTAGATATTATATTTTTCAAGACATTATTCGAATGAAATAAATTATATCATTGTTTGATCGATCAGATTTCTTACTTTAATATGGTTATCGTTGATATGTTATTGTTGATATGGAAAATGTTGAAGAACATAAGTCTTTTCCGTATGATTTATTAAAAACAATGCATATACTTTCCAACTACAAAAAATTTATGAATATTGTTGGGTTTTGCCTGAAGGTTGTGTTAATAACTAATTTGGGAAACCATTAAATCAATGTTCTGTAGTTTTTCTAGATATCCTGAATAGTTTTGAATGAATGAGACTAAAATCTATCATTTGGCAATCACCTTTGAATTCTTGATCAGCCTTGATCGTAAGTAAGTTTCATGCGCAGTCTCTGCGATTACGTTTTAAAGATGTATTGTAATCAGCTAAGCAACTCTGAGATATTCAATAATCAGAATAGATAAGCAATCACTGTAAAGTAAGTTACAGATATTTTTTATGAAATTTTTCGACCTCTTTTATTCATTGTATATAACAAATTGAATTGTTCAACTTTGAAACTCCCTGATCTATTTATACATAATGTAAAGCATTTTTTTTATTAATAATAAATGTGGAATCCATATTACATATAAAAAAATACTATTCATATATCTGTGATGGTTTTGCCTTTACTTTCATGTTTTCAAATGGATATTGACAAACAGCAATTCATAATTTTTGAAGACTTTAAACATTTTTCAATGAAGCTTTTCACAAATATTTTCCAAATGTGAGTTTCAAAAAAGGCAATATATGGCATCAATTTTGTATATTCAAACGAATAACGAGAAAAAGAATTGGACACCCCTGGGCTTATCGAATCCTGCTTTTCCAACTAGAGTTGTAGCTTAGCAAGGAATAATATATATATATATATATATATATATATATATATATATATATATGTGTGTGTGTGTGTGTGTGTGTTTGTCTGCCTGTTTATATATATACATACATATATATATATATATATATATATATATATATATATATATTATATATATACACACATATACTGTATATATATATATATATATATATATATGTATATATATATACATATATATATATATATATATATATATATATATATATATAATGTGTAAGCAGCTCTTCTAGGAGGACACTCCAAAATCAAACCATTGTTCTCTAGTCTTTGGTAGTGCCATAGCCTCTGTACCATGGTCTTCCACTATCTTGGGTTAGAGTTCTCTTGCTTGAAGGTACACTCTGGCACCATATTCTATCGAATTACTCTTCCTCTTGTTTTGTTGAATTTTTTATAGTTATATAGGAAATATTTATTTTAATGTTGCTACAGTTCTTAAAATATTTTATCTTTCCTTGTTTCCTCCCCTCGCTGGGCTATTTTCCCTGTTGGGGCCCCTGGGCTTATAGCATCTTACTTTTCCAACTAGGGTTGTAGCTTAGCAAATAATAATATATATATATATATATACATATATATATATACATATACAGTATATACAGTATATATATATAATTATATATATTTATATATATATATATATATATATATATATATATGTGTGTGTGTATATATATATACATACCTATACTGTACACTATAATATATATATATGTATATATATGTACATATATAATATATATATATATATATATATATATATATATATATACATATATATATATATATATATATATATATATATATGGTTAGTGTAATATTCTTGCCATGCAAAAACTCCGAGCAATGACCTGATGGAATGCCACAAGCGTTGTAGACCTTACCCAATACCTAACCGCCTGGTCACCCATCTTATGCAAAAGTAGAATCATGGAGATTTCTCATTCTCAGACATCAATAGAAACAACGGTTCCACTCAGCGACGCCATAAAGGGAATCAGGCAGACGTCAAGATGAGATCTATTGCTTGGGGGATTACAAGGTCAATGACCATTGGGACATCCTACAAGGAAGGACTCACCCCACTGGGGGTACTTAGTGAGTATCTTGAGGAAGTAAAATCCTATTAACGGGAGGAGACAATGACATTTTATCATGGTAAGGTATCAGCATGAGAACCTCATATCCATACTCAATGTTTAATCTAACTTTTAATAATATATCATACTTCCCTTTAATACTTAAAAACGATCTTACCTACCAAACCTGAATTCATTCTATCCTATTCTCTTGTCCAAACATGCTGTGCCTTTTCACTCCTAACTTTAATCACTTTACCAGCCTGGCTTTATTCTAATCATCATTGGATAGTGTTTGAAGTTTATAAATGATGCAAATGTTATCTAATACTGCTTTAGAGTTATGAGTACACGACGCGATGATGTTCTTAGCCTTTATGAATAAGATGTGTAAGTATCGTTGAATTCAGTTGAATGTTAAAGGGGATTAGGAATGATAGTAATGATAAATTTAAATCTATTTCCCATTTACAGGGTATGAGATTATGTTTGCTGAAAATCTCTGAGGGTCCATTTCTCAAGAATCACCTGCCCCTTGTATGCACCCTCTGTATATTAGCAACAAAAAAAAAAAAAATCTATAAAAGGGTTTTGTAGTAATAGAATTTTATTATTGATTTTCAAACAGAGGAAGATATAGAAACTTTTTATGAAGATTCAGTAACATCTATGAAAAAAAAAAAAACATGAAACTAAATTTCCATTGGTTTCAGGGAATTTCAGACTTGAATTATGTAAATATGGAGTAGGCAGAAGGAATGACAGAGGAGACAAGTCTGAAGAATTTTCTGAGAAAAAAATATATTCTTAATATCACGAAAACCATTTATAAAAAAAGGAAAGAGAAAATGCATACTGCGGAACCCAATTGAACAAAATAAAATTGAAATCAATTTTATTCTGAGCGAAAATTTGTGTTTGTTTACCTCACTAATTTATTTGCAAAGATTTGATTTTCTCCTTTTTAATTAGTAATTTAATTAGACGTTCATTTCAATTTGTACTGGCAATTTAAAAGGATTAATGACCAAAACCCCTTTCCACATATCTTTACTGCTAAATAATTAATTGAAAATTCTAATGAAGTAGCTATCTAGAATTCTTAGAAATGATTTTGATGAGACATCATACTCTGAAACAAGGAATCAATAGACAAAATCCCGCAATCTTACATTTGTATCTACTATTGACAAACAAAACACAAATGACTTTGTTGCACTGATAATGTTTCCCCATGACTGCAAACAGAAAATTATTTAACCTGGACTGAAATTTTAGAATTCTGTTATTATAAATGACATACCTAGGTTAAGAATTTGAGGTGAATTGAGCAAATGAGAATTAAGAGTCATAAATCAGCAAACAATATTTAACATTTACCTTAATGTGAACTATTACATACTTCATATTATTTCAACTGACACAATACATTATTTAATTTAATTGGCTTCATATATTGAATAAAAAAGTAAGTCACCATGAATCCCATTAATGGAAAAAAAAAATAATTCCACTCCATCCCTTTCCAAGATTCTAAAACTTGACCCACTCAAGAGAACTCTGGTGTCTCTAAAAACTCTGATGCAATGAAAAAAAATTACGAAGCTTTAAAGATTTTTTAGAACCAGAAGGTCTCAGAGAGTGTAGAGAAAAAAATGTGTCAGGAGAGAGAGAGAGAGAGAGAGAGAGAGAGAGAGAGAGAGAGAGAGAGAGAGAGAGAGAGAGAGAGAGAGAGAGAACTGTTTTTTAACAGTTAATTTAATACATTTGCCTTCTTAACGTGAGATAAGGTTGATCTAGCCCTGTTTCCTGTAATTACAGGCTAGCTACCATTGTCGCATTATGCTGACGTCAATTTTAAGACACAAAAAATCTCAAGGAGGTTGAGAAGAAGAGCAATGATGAAGTAAGGTTTAGAGTTTACTAATAATCTGGACATGGGAACGCATATAATGAGCTTATTCTTTATTTTCTTCTTATACAAAACCTCATATCTATGATATCGAAAGCACCTGGCTAATCTTGAGAAGGTGTGCATTTTATTAAGACCATATTACTATCAACAATGCCCCTTAAGACATGGTCACACCTATTATTATTATTATTATTATTATTATTATTATTATTATTATTATTATTATTATTAAAATTATTATTATTAAAATTATTATTATCATCATTATTATTATCATTATTATTATCATCACTTACTAAGCTCGAACCCTATTTGGAAAAACTGGATGCTATAAGCCCAGGGGCCCCAACAGGGAAAATAGCTCAGTGAGGAAAGGAAATATGGAAAAATAAAATATTTTCAGAGCATTAGGATAAATATAGAACAGAGTTCCCAAGCAAGAGAACTCTAACCCAAGACAGTGGAAGACCATGGTACAGAGGCTATGGCACTGCCGAAGACAAGAGAACAATGGTTTGATTTTGGAGTGTCCTTCTCCTAGAAGAACTGCTTACCATAGCTATAGAGTCTCTTCTACCCTTACCGAGAGGAAAGTAGCAATAGTGAATTTCTCTGAAACTCCAGACACATTGAAGGTCATAAGAACTTATAAGACATCAAAACTGTTAGAATCAAATCCAATAAGGACGATTACAAAAACCACTTGAAATGACCAGAGTTCTATAATAGGATACGTTTTGATAGTTTTTTCTTTCTTTCCTTTTTTTTTTTGGCAATGGGAGAACAGTCTGTGGCATCCTTTTGAAGGGAGTAGCAGAATTATTTGTTAAAAGAATAAGATCTTGAGAGTACAAATATAATGAGAAATGCTTAAATTTGACAAGATATATTTAAGGGATTTATTTAGGTCCTTCTTTTGAATTATGTCTAGTGCCTTCATTTTTTTTTCATATCCAAATTCTGAAGCAACCCTAACTGATTTCAAAACATCTATAGTGTGCATTGTAACTCAATTTAAATTTAATCAATTTCATACAAAGATGAAATGTTTTATGAAAAGTACATCAAAACACTGATTTTGAGCTTTGTTATATATATATAAAAAAAATATTTTCAAAAATGGACTACAAAAAACTAGAAAGATTTTTAACTCTTAAAATAAACAACAGTAACTTGATGCAATCTTGAATAAAGGGCTGGAGTTACAATAATGCTGAAGTGAATGGACTACCAATAGCTTGGGGGACTTTTCAGCATCGATATTCACAACCATTGACGCCATTTAAAATATGTTTACAAGATGATTTCCACTTCTAGCTTTCATGAGGCTAAGGAATACCATATGTCCCTGGTGTATGATACATAGAGGCTTCATAGAATCAGCTGAAAAACACAAAATGATAAATAAAAACTGTTGACTTTGTCGGATATCTTTGTCTTGACAACCGGCAGTGTTGACTCAATCTTTCTTTTTTTTTTTTCAAGAGACAGAAACATATATTCTTTGGTTACTATTTTATCTATTCATTATAGTCAGGAATCATCATCATGAATGTTGATTAGTGTTCAATTGGTAAGGGACTTTCAAATTCCCTCTGCCCTCATCTGAGGTATATTACCTTTTATTTGCGCCTGTTAAAATAAGATTATGGTGATGAAACAAACCCATATCTAAAAAAAGAAAAAGGTTAGCCTTTTTCATTGAAAGACTGAAATAATCATTGGTAATTGTTGCACTATATAGTTGAACAACTAGATTAGAAATATTGAGGTCATATGAATTTATTGTAACGTTTTTTTTATCTATATCTTTCATTCTTATTGAATATTTTCTCAGCTTATTGTACATCTAATTGAAGCGTCATTTTATGAAATGAATCAAGTTTGAAGTCTCTGTGACAAGGATGTCCAAATATATGGCTGTTGACATGATTGGATGTTTTGTTCGTCGGAGACCTTGACCTTTAACCTTCCAAAACGAAACCATTTCCAGCTTTTTACATAATAGTTTAAAATCCATGCAAGTTTCACTATTCTAAGATAAGAATTGTGGCTGCATGGTTGATGACGAACTTGACCTTTGGCTTGACCTTGAACTTTGTCACAGCCTTGATCTTTGACCTATAAATATATCAATTGGCGTGGATTTTCATACATGCCAATAGGAACCCAATTTGAATCCTCTGTTACGAGGATTTTCAAACATATGGCTCATTACGTGAATTTTAAATTTTGCTTGACAGTGACCTTGATTTTTTTATGACCTTCTAAAATTTAAAGATTTCCAGATTTATAAATACAAATTAATCCGTGAAAGTTTCATTACTCTGCGATTAAAATTATGATCACGAAGATGTTCACAAACAAACACACACACTCACACAAACAAACACAAACAGGGACGAAAACATAACCTCCTTTAAATTTCGTTGGCGATAACAACAGTCACCACAAGTAATTTAAGAGTTCCCTCACAAACTTCATCTGCTGTTTGATTAACTTTGACGTTGTAGTCCAATGATTACTGATGACTAACAGGAAATGAGACGTAACTTTGTATAAACTAATGTCTTCAGTAAACTACTAGAATTAACTGAGAGAAGCTGACGATGAAGGGCTTCCTCTCGTGTAACTTTCTATATCGTGAAGAATATAATTGCATACGTCATTTTTATCTAAATACTTTTAAATCTATTACAGAATCAAAAATGATTATTGCACATCATTATTATAGGATAAAATATGTTTAAGAAAAATAATATGATCTGAAAGAAATTCTTATACATCAGGTGGAATTTCTGATTCGAAGAGGTCAATTTCATTTTTTTTTTTTTTTTGCAACTCCTGTCATGTAGCTTTCAATAATGTTGAGAAAATTATGAGATATTAATCTAGAGTTCAATAACCTTAGATCTATTAGATAATAAAACATGTTTATATCAAATTTGTGAGTAGGCAAATTTTATAAGTTGAGCAGAATTTTAGCCCTCTTAGGTTGATTATCCAATATGTAGAACTTAAATTTTTGGTTTCATTTTTCTTTTTTTATGTTCAGAATCACAAATAGTTCCGAAAAAAAATCAGTTAATCTGTACTATCACTAAAATAGAATTCCAGAGTTGACCATATGGTAACTCTAATTTTATGTATTCAAATTCTCCGTTTGAGCTATAATTTATTCCAA
>NC_090750.1:48447334-48457334 GCF_036898095.1 Palaemon carinicauda | reverse complement strand
CAGTCTTTGTCTCCTATTTATAGTATCCCAAGTATCATTTGATATCCATGGCTTTCTCTTTGTAACTGCGTGTCCCAAGACTTAACTACCAACTGATTGATATATGTTCTTAATATCACACCATTCTTCATTGATTGTCTGTTCTTCGTCTCTTAAAGTCTCTAAGACTGCAAATCGATTCCTACATTCAATTGCAAATGGTTCTCTGCGCTCTTCTTCTAAAAGCTTAGTTTTATCAAACCTAGGTATTCTATCTATCTTTCTGTTTGGTGCTTTTAGCTTTAATTTCAATGAGACAAAGAGGAGCTGCTGATCGTTACCAATATCTGCACCTCTATAGCTTCTTACATTTCCCAGAGTCCTCCTCCTACTTGTGAATGTTTTTTGCGTTGAAAAAGAGTACCTCCAATGACAAGATTATTTTCTGAACAGACACTTTTGAAATGTGCTCCATTTTCATTTGCAACGTCGCCAAGACCCTCAACACCCATCAAAATCTCTATCACTTGATTATTTTTGCCAACTTTAGCCTTGAAGTCGCCAATCACAATTTTCATATCTCTCTCTCTGGGATCTCATCTATTACACTCTGCAGTTCTTCATAGTAATCATCTTTCCTTTCTTCGGTGAAATCATTTGTTGGAGCATAGCAAACTATAACATTCATAGTGCACTGCTTTGATTTGAACTTTGTTAGTAACAATCTTCTATGTCCAGCTCTCCACTCGGTTAATGCTTTTTCTGCTCTTGGTGTCATAATCATCCCTCCCCCTTCTCTTCCAACTCCATCTTGTCATCCTGAGTAGATATATATATATATATATATATATATATATATATATATATATATATATGTATATATATATATTGCCTTCGGGTGTGGACCAGTATAGAAAGGATATGTCTGGGGCCTTTGTTCTACATTAGACTAGACTAGTAATGCAGACGATTATGATGATGATGATGATGAAAATGATGATACATATATATATATATATTTTATATATATAAATATATATATATATATATAAATATATATTATATATATATATATATATATATATATGTGTGTGTGTGTGTGTGTGTGTGCGTGTGTGTATGTGTTTGTGTATGTATATTTGTGTATAAATATTGGGTACAATTATAGAACAATACGGGACAACATTTCTATTAGAAAAAAACAGCTTTTCCTACAACATATAGTGTGCTTTCAGTTGATTTGGCCTTTATTTCCACGTCAAATAAGCCATTCTACCGTTATAAAAACCCCACCCTTCCCGACGGACACAGGTGGGAACCTTGGACTTAGGTTGTGTGAAAACAGGACAAACATGATTATTTATCACTTTCGGTATTTTTGAAAGGACACAGTCCCTAACAGACCCCAACCCTAAACTAGTAGTTCCCAGGTCACATTATTGCCCCAGGACTCAACATCCCAGGTCACAAGCCTCCCAAGGCTATGGACCTAGCAGGGGTACAAGGACCTTGACCCTCTTCCCAGGTCACAAACATCACCATGTCACAGACCTAGCCAGGAGCAAGACCCCCAGAACTCTCTCCCAGATCACAAACTAAGTATATCAGAAATCAATCCTTACAATATGATAAAGTAAATCACAAATAAATCCTTGCCGGAATCGCACTTTCTTCTGTTAAATCTTTGAGTGATAACACAATGAGTTTTAAAAAAACATTTCACTAGTCCAGATGTACCGTGATACTCACCATGAAACTTGGCTATATCATCGAAATAGCCATAACGGCAGCCATTACGCTTTGTTACATTGGGCTCCGTAACACACACGCAAGACATAACACAGCTACAATGGAATTATCTTAGGAAAACGGGGTGTGTCACAGAACTGCTCATAATAAATACATGCCCTAATATGGTCAACTTTGTCATATGGCAGGGGAAGGAAGGAAAAGGAGCTACTTACAAATGAACAAGCAGTAGTAATGCCATCGGCAGAAAGAAAGTGGAAGGATGGCTTGTGCGCAAGTAGTATAATGCCGTTATCGCAGAAAAAGCTATCCACAAATGGGAGCAGTTACGCCCGTCCTGTCAAATGTAAACAAGACAGCGCAATGAATATTTCAGAAGAGGATCCCCATATTTTTTTGTAATTTTTCATGGATTTAGTGTGCGTCCCTAGAAATATTTTATCAATAAAAAAAGGTTACTTTAACCATTACTAATCGATTCTTTAGTAAATTTTCCCCATACAAAACTCGGTTAAATTTGTAGAACATTCAATGCAACTTGACACTTACTGCATCAGAGCCAGTTTACCTTCTTCATCATCATCAACAACCTAGCTCCAGTAAATTCCTCTCCTAAGCCGTTCGTCAACTATTACACAAGCATCTTTTAAGAGCAGTCTATTCCGAATCGTTTTACATTTAACGTAATCAACATTCAACCATCATTCAGAAGCAAATCAACGGAACTGTTACAGTCCACTGCCGATAGGTTGAGGGTAAAAGAACTTTAAAGTATTAATTAGGGCTGCTCTAGACAAGAGCTCACTTGCACATCAGAAGGGTCACTCCTGTGTCATTCCAGATATGAAGCTGATACAGGCAAAATAGCATTTCTTAGTAGAATTATTTAAATTAACGAATGAATTATACCTAAAAATCAAATTTACTTTAATCTGGTTGAAGAAAAAAACAATACCTTGCTAACAGAAGGAATATATTCGCATTGTACCTAACTAATTATTTCCCATTGCCTCTCTTTCCACACAATACAAATCTTTATAATTTAAAAGTTTATATAACCCGTTAAAAATAACAGTTGAATATTCATACAAATATGCACACACACGTACACGATCACAAATAGTCAACCCTTCCACCCCTGACAATTTTGTAATTACAACGCGAAGTTAGGTCAATCTGTGGGAGATTGTGGTTTCCGAGTGCAACACTTGCTATACCCACTTTCACCAGGGCCTACTTACTCTCCCCGCTACCAGAGAAACGGAGAGAGACCGGGAAGTCATACGTATGAAAAATCTGCTCAGCATGAGAGGATATATACTGTGTATATATATATATATATATATATATATATATATATATATATATATACATATATATATATATATATATATATATATATACATATATATATATATATATACATATATATATATATATATATATATATATATATATATATAATATATATATATATATATATATATATATATATATATGACACTCGTTCTTTACTATATAGGAGATATTATCGTCATCTCATATTCCTTATAGTTTACCCTTTTTTAATAGTTATGGCTTTATCCTCAGTCAATAATTTGAATTTATTCATGCGAAAATCTTATGTAACAGTTCATATGTTTGTGAGTAAAAGATGCAGAATAATACTTACCTTCTCTGCTGTTCCTGTGAAATAATTTGATATAGTTGTCGTATCTGAAAACAGAAGACACGTTAATTTACACTATATTAAGCAAAGAAAATTGATTCTGATATTCAAACATAAAATCAAACGTTATTTTCATGGGAGTGAGTGTATTTTTTGAATGAAAAAAAAATCAAAAGTTAAGAGGAACAGCAATTTCAACTTTTAACATAATGTTTGGAAACCTGAGGGCGTGTTTTTTTCCCACCTCTCTCTTTTTCCTTGTTTCTGCACCAACCTCCCACAGTCGTTACCCTCTCAAGAGCACTATAAGAAAAGAAATCTGAAATGCCCTTTGGAAATTTTGAAATTACCTCACCCTCATATGTTATTAAGGTTCATGCAAGGGATCTGGTACATTAGAAAAGTTTAGAATATTAGAAAAGGTTATCTATAATGGTTCTTATTGTCTTTTTTATTTCAGTTCCCGTGTAAATTAATGAAAACGTCTTACTGGGAGCTGCATTTTCACGAACATATAGTAAATATACGTATAGAATTATCGATGTAAGTACAGTATACGTAATTGAGAAATAAGGAAATATATCCGGCGATAAAATATGTTTGTAAATGTTACAAACTATATATATATATATATATATATATATATATATATATATATATATATATATACACATATATATATATATATATATATATATATATATATATTTACTGTAATATTACTACATTTACCAGCATATTTAGGAAAACTACGTGATCGCTCTGTCTTTTCAATTGTACATATTACCATATAATTTAGAAGGAACAGAGAAACTATTTCCCAATAATCCTTGAACTATTCATTGGGATACGTGAATGATTGTGTTAATAATTTACCTCACTACCATGAATAACCATTCATTCCATACCGAAATAAGCGTTTGCTGTGGCTTTGCTATGGCAGATATCAACATGAAAATTTTTATGGAGAAACTAATGATCCATCCCATATATCCATTAAAATTCAATCTAGATATGGGAAGTATCTTATGAGTAATTTACGGCACATCAGAACATGGCCTCACGCGGCTATCGAAAAATGGCTACTGTGACTTTTCTTTGGCAATTATCATTAGGAAAATAGGTGTGAGTGATGTTCACATAACACCCATATAACCCTGTGTAAATCATTTGGATATCCTGTAAAACTCCAGGAGTAGTTGCTGCTCCTCACTGATTTTTAGCTAAAAATCGTCACCTCTGGACAGGCAGGTCTTGCATATAACAGCTATGAACATGAAAATTGAATGAAATAAAGCTCAAAAATATCTAAAATTTCCTTTGAATATATTTATCGGTATAAAAGTTATTGACCCTGCCGCCGAAAATATCGGCCTTGCTCCGAACTCTTCAGCGAAAATGAATTACCGGGCTATGGGGTGCAGTGAGTTACCTTCCAAAAACTTTGGTATTTCATATAAGGTGCTTCACTTCGTTCGCGACAATGAATAATCAACTCAATTTTCTAACCTCTGTATGATGTCATAAACTGGAGAGAGGAAACCTTCCTCACATTCTTGTAACAATAGACCCACTGAGGGTTTTTTGAAATATTGATACTCTGGGGAAAAAATATGTCTAAGATATAGACTTGTAACCATACCTTTGTTGACAAGATTGAAAAACCACAAGAAAATGATAAGATCCTACAATTATAAAAAATATATCTTTCACTAGCACTTATTACTAATATTTTGCTCATTAACTTTTCCCTTATGAGTTATACGGAGGATTATTTATTGTATAACTAAAAAATTTGGTAACTACCAAAGGTTGCGTATTTCTATTCGTTGAAGATTATCTTGAGATGAAAATTTTTTTTTTCTGTTATGATCGAAATATTAGAGCTGGGACAATATAAGTTATGCGAAAAAGTTATTAATAGTGTATGCAATGTTTTTGAAAATATAATATAAAAAGGAATGACAGATGATCTAATTAGTGTCTCATTTTTATTCTAACTGCTGATATCATATCTCTTTTCAATAATGATGAAGGAATAATCAATAATTCTACTAAAATTCATAACTTTTATCTGAAATTAAGGTTGAAAAAAGTTTGATTTTAAATATCTGAAGGGAAAGATTTTTTTTTTCTTTTTTGAAAATATATTCCTTTGGAGTCTGTGGAGAAACATGATATGAGTCCTCTACCATTAAGGCCCTTTTGTTGTATAAAGAAGATTGATGTTATTTATGTGGTAAATTGCAGTTACCTCTTAAATATTTCAAAGGAACCATTAAGCCAAATGAAAGAAATAACGGCAACAAAAAAATCTAAATTCGGATATAAAGTGGGAGAAAAGGAAATCTAAAAAGGATGATGGAAGATAGGGGTAGAAAATAATAATGTGTGCTTCATAGATGTCACTTGGGACACTGATTACTCGACTAATTGGATATTCAATTAAGTCTTGACTCTTATTACTGAAATACATTGTACCGCACGTGTTTCATATACGCTCATGTAATGTAAAGTTATTATTTTTTATTTTATCTCTCGCTCTCTCAAGTTTAAACTTGCTATTGAATGTTTCACATTGTTTTAATTTTTGTGATATCCTAGCTCTCAGTTATTTGTGTATAACCTCGTTATTTTTTTAATCAACTTTACTTGCATTCATCTCATCTCTCTGTAAGCACCTGATGTTAATACTTTTTATAAAAAAAAAAAAAAAAAAGTTATTGAAATAGATTTATAAAACAATTTTAAACTAAAAGATTCTCAGTTATTTATTGTTCATTCCTTAATTTATGTATACCCACCATAGGTTTTTTGGGTTTTATTCTGACACTTTGAAATGAAGTTGAATGAAATTAACAGAACTTCGTTTTGTATTTATGTTTAATGAAACGCTAGAAAGTACATTATGCAACGTTTGCAATATTCCTCAGCTGATACATATCATCCTCCTTCTTTATTCATTTATGCATTCCTGGTTGAAACTGTTAGGCAATTGATTAAAGGAAAGCTGATACTTTCTTGCCTAAAGTTGATATATTAGATGTAGGATTATATATGTTTTTATTCATCTTTTAATAATTCAATAATTTTCAATGCGGCAGACATTTTTGAAACAAAAAATCTCTTCAGCAGAGGATAAGGATATTTAAAAAGTATTTCACATATGCAGTGAACTGTTATATTTGTGGACTGTTAGATCACAGAATATACCAGGTACTTTGTTAGTGGAATCGTATCACTTCCCATATCTTCTTGCTTTCCTTTAATATTTGTTAGTTGAGATTACGGTAAATATGTTTATTAGATGCAGTTGGTTTATCAGAGGGAATATCTACTTAAAATTTAATTATTTTGAATTTCTGATGTTAGCCTATGCTTCCAGTTTCTATATTTGTAACAGTAATATGGTCCCTAAAATGTAAGAATATCTTAGAATAAACTCCAACTATCTGCTCTTTATCATTAGTAGTTCATAAAAATATATACTTTTACCTACCTACATCAAATGAAAAGTCAGAAGAACACCAATATTCGTATCCACAATTTTCTTATTTTTAGGACTCTTTCAAATGGAAACAGCAAACGGTGATGGAAAAAGGACAATTGATTTAGCACCTGTGCACTACCATGGGCAACGGGTGTTAGTAAAAATTTTAATCTTTTTACAGAATAATTTATTTTCAAATTTAAAACTAAATGTATATATATATATATATATATATATATATATATATGTATATATATATATCTATGTATATATATATATATATATATATATATATATATATATACACAAATATATATGTATATAGGCTATATGTTTGTGTGCAAAAGACTGAAACAATAAAAAAGAGGCATCGATCTTTAATTTTCGGAGAAAAAAAGAGAAACTTTATGAAAAAGAGAACCAGAGAAAAAGAGAAAACAAAAATCGAGAATGAGTAGTCGGTGGGAAGTTAATCTGTAGACCGAGAACTCGCGTCTGGGAATGCTGACTGAGGTGGCGGAATCCAATTTTCATTTCCATGATTAGCGAAATGTGAGTAGTAGGGCTCCTCGCCTCCTAATAGGATTAAACTCTGGCCATCCTGTCTTCAGTGTGGCGGAAAATTAAGAAGGAAGTCGTGTCTTGGCGGCCAGTGGGAAGATTCTTTAGAGTAAGAGATCTGGTTTCATTGAACGGTAAATTTACACGATGTTGTAATGCTTTCGTTATTCTCCCAAGAAATCTAGTATTTCCTTATCTAAAACGAATTGATTATACATATATATATATATATATATATATATATATATATATATATATATATAAACACACACATATATATATATATATATATAAACACAAACACATATATATATACATATATATATATATATATATATATATATATATATATATATATATATATATACTATTACTACAACTACTACTACTACTACTACTACTACTACTACTAATAATAATAATAATAATAATAATAATAATAATAATAATAATAGTAGTAGTAATAATAATAATAATAATAATAATAATAATAATAATAATAATAAGAAGAAGAAGAAGAAGAAGAAGAAGAAGAAGAAGAAGAAGAAGAAATGCCCATGGATAATCGAAAATGAAAACGAAAAAAGAAATAGTATTTATTAACAGGAAAAATTAATTTAGTTAGAATTGTAACAGTGTTGAACAATAGAGAGTTAAGTGGCCATAGAATGAAGAAAAACAACCTTTCTTTAGATCTAAGAAAGCAAGAGAAACAATAATTTAAAAAATAAAGTAAATACTCCTGTAATAAAAAAAAAATCTTATTACTTTAGTTTATTATTTAAAAATGGGTACTCCAAGGTACATGACGAAATGTAAGCAATTAAAGAAGAAATGAGGTTAAACTCTGAGAGATTAAAATGAATTGACAAAACAATCCAAAACAGTAAACAAACTAAAAATCCAATCAGATCTATATTGAGGAAGCACTAAAAAGTGAGAAGAATCAAATTGACGTAAAAAAGACTAGTAGCAGGATGTCAATAGATGATTCGTTCAAAACATGAAAATGGGGAAATAAGGAAAGGGTTGAAAGGCATGAGAAGAGGCAAAACAGCAATAAAAGATGAACTAACAATTGATTAATGATAGATGGAGGAGATTTCATAGTAGTAAAGCTCGCTGAAGTTTACACAAAACGTCTGCTAGAATTTTCTATACCTGCAGCTTGGAAAAATTTTATCATTATACTATTTCATAAAAACCTGAGGCACAAAATACCAAAAAATTACCGCCAAGTAACATTACTCTCCATGACATATGAGATATTTATGCTAAACAGAAAGACCGCTAAACTTTAACGAAACATGAAAGTAGACAGATTTAAAAGTGGGTAAACAAAACACCATATCCCTGTATTCAACTGGCTATTGGAAAAATCAGCACAGTTTTACAAACTACTATGTATCGCATACATACACTATGAAAAAGCTTTTATCATATAAATATTTCAGCAGTAACGAAAACCCTTCAAATACAAGGGGTAAATTAATCTTATGTTAAACCACTTAAACAAATCTATACGGGAAGTACAGCTATTTTAAGACTAAATAATATAGTGAGGAAATTCTAACTGAGAAAGGAGCTACACAGGGAGACCTAATTTGTCCCAAATTATTCAATCAATCCCTGGAAGAGATTGAATAAAAATATATTGAGGCAATGTTGAAATTAGCATTATTGGGGAATACCTTAACAACTTAGGATTTGCAGGGGACATTTTTGTGTTTGGTGAATCATGGAAGGAATTACATAATATAATCGAAGACTTGAAGGAAGAAAGCAGAAAAGTAGGACTGAAAATTGGAATAAGTAAAACAAAAATATTGCTCAAGAACAAGGCAAAGACAACAAATAAAGGCAATGGACGAACCTCTAGATATTATTAATTAATATACGTCTTTGGGCATACAGTAAATATCTCCCCATAACATAAATCGTAATTAAAAGATAAGCATGGAATGCAAATCTTGCCTTCAAGGAAGTGAGATTATGAAAAGTAAAAGGTCACTTTTGATAGAAAACATAAGTAAATAATCAGATGGTCATAGCAGTATTAACTTACTAACTTGGAGTCTTAATAAAGACGTAGAACAGAAGATAGTTACAACTCAAAGTGCATTGGAAAGAATAATGATGGGATAACACTAAGAGACCGAAAAAGAGCAACATTGATACATGTAAGAAAAAGAAATGGACATTGGAGAGATATATAATGAGAATGACAAATAATAGATGGACGTTAAAACTAACACAATAGGTTTATATATATTGCAAAAGAAGAAGGGGAAGGAAGGGAAGTCAGTGGATTGGCGAGCTATGAAAGTTTGAGGTTATAAACTGGCAAAGAAAGGCCATAAACAAACGCAAGTTGAAGGATATATCTTAAGGCTTTGTCCTGGATTGTTCTAGTTACGATTGATGATGATGATGCATATATTTCTCTTAACTTGGTACTCGACGTTGTGAGATGAGAGTTCAAATCTGTTCATCTTATCTGCTTAATTATATCTTTTTCCGTATCTTATAAAACCATGTTCGATTCCCTGAAA
>NC_090750.1:48427334-48442334 GCF_036898095.1 Palaemon carinicauda | reverse complement strand
CCCATTACTCAGTGGGAAAGCAAGACTCGTCGACTTGAAATGAAAATGGGTCTTGTTACCGAGAATGATGCTTTGAGAGAGAGAGAGAGAGAGAGAGAGAGAGAGAGAGAGAGAGAGAGAGAGAGAGAGAGAGAGAGTGTGTGTGTATATATATATATAAATATATATATATATATATATATATATATATACAATATATATATGTATATATATGTGTATATATATACATATATATATAAATATCTATCTATCTATCTATCTATCTATCTATATATATACATATATATATATATATATATATATATATATGTATATATATATATAAATAGTTTAAGCATAGTGCTGATAAACACTTTTATATATATATATATATATATATATATATATATATATGTATATATATAGATAGATAGATAGATACATAGATAGATATATATATACATATATATATATATATATATATATATATATATGTGTGTGTGTGTATATAGATATAGATATATATATATATATATATATATATATATATATATATATATAGTTTAGGCATAGACCTGATAAACACTTAATTATAAAATTAGTAATCGCGAAAAGTTATCGTAAAAATCCCAACCGTATATCATTATATAATACAGTATAAGTAATTAAAAAAAAAAGCATGCCTGATAAACTTTACTGTGTGGCTGTAAAGAAAGAGGTTAACGAGTCACCCAAGTATTGTTCACCTAACTCCGACGAAATACCTAAGTGTTTCCAATAGGCCTCCTGATAACAAGATATGAAAATAATGGTCTCTGTAGCCTAGACTTAATAATGCATTTTAGTGTCTTGGTAGGTCATTTAGAGAGAGAGAGAGAGAGAGAGAGAGAGAGAGAGAGAGAGAGAGAGAGAGAGAGAGAGAGAGAGAGAGAGAGAGAGAGAGCAAAATTGGTGCGTTTGTCATGCGATCAGATACTTTAAAATTTTCCTAAGAAATAATAAAGGAATAGTTAAATGGCATTAAAAAAAATGCTCGTTTTTTTGTTGTTTATTTGGGTGTGTCGGTGTATATACCTCAACATCGAAATATCGTAGCAGCAATTTTTTGTTAATAGAACTTTTTCATCATCTTTCTAATTATTGAGCAATTATAAGAATCTGGAATAAAATTGTCACTAATTTTTATTGAAATAAAAAATTTAAATTTTTCAATATTTACGAATTAATCGAAAAATGTTTCAAGGATTCTTAATTAGAGTCGATATTAGATGCCCCTATTTCCCTATTAAAAATGCAATTAACTTGAAGCCAAATAATAATATTTCTTATGTAATATGATTCCATTCAACTTCCATCCGAAAAATTCAATTTAGATTCAATAACTATGAAATTAGGCGATATGTTTATGAATTCATTATCTAATAAAAGTATATCAAGAGTATTTAAACTAAAATAAAAGCTTGATGAATTGAGCTAAATTCTATTTTTAAAGGAATGTTTTAGCTCTCTCAACTCTCAGCTCACTCCGCTCTCCAGCCCCAGAGGCTATCTTGCTGTCTTCCATTGAGTGGACAAGGACCAACACTTCATTTTGTTTTAATACTAATTTTACTCATAATGACAGCAATACTTATAATAATAATAATAAATTTATCATATTTGATAATAATAACAGTAGTCTCTTTTTTGAGTAAATCATCAGCAAATGTTTATATGTTGAACAAGCCGACATAAGCTCTTTCTACAGTTTATATATGAAATACTCTCTCTCTCTCTCTCTCTCTCTCTCTCTCTCTCTCTCTCTCTCTCTCTCTCTCTCTCTAAAAGGAAAATAGAGTTCTTAGAAGAACTAACCCAAATTGAAAAAATAGATATATTAAATATAAGTGAAACATGGTATTCCCAAGAGACTGGCAGTGATGACCAGATAAAGGGTTTCCAAACTTATAGATCAGACAGAAAAAATAGGAATCAAGGGGGAACCGCAATATATGGAAGAGACATAAATCAAGGAAAAGTCTGTGAAAAATACAGCAACACAGAATGCGAATTGATTGCGGTAGAATTTGAATTTGAAAAACTAGTGAATATTGTAGTTTACAGACCCCCAAATACTAAGGAGTTTGACATAATAATAGAAAAAATAGATGATATATGTAGAAACCATAAAGACTGGAATATACTCCTATCTGGAGATTTTAACTTTCCTTTCGTGGATTGGAAAGAACGGATAGAAGAAAGTGGTTGTATGTATAGATATAAAAAAGAGAGTAATAGTAGCGCAAAAGATAAGAGGCAATTTGAAAAGCTTCAAGATATGCTATTAGAACATAATATTCAACAAATAAACCACATTCCAACAAGAGAGGAAAATGTCCTAGATCTAGTATTTGTGAATGAGGTGAATTATGTTAAAGAAATAATAGTGTATAACACGGGAATTTCAGACCACAATGTCATAGAATTGATAGTCCATTCCAAAGCAAGTGGTCGCAGAATTAATAAAAGCACAAAACTTTGGGAAGGATATGGAAAATATAATTTTTACAGTAAGAATATAAAATGGTCAGAAATAAATGAAGAACTGAATAAAGAATGGAAAAATGTATTTGTAAGTGATAATATACAGGTAAATACAGACATACTGTACAAAATACTGGAGAAAATTGTTGAAAAATATGTACCGAAAAAAACAATAAACAAAAGACGTGCATACCAAGAGACAGAAGGATCTTATTTCAGAAAATTAGAAAGTGGAAAAAAAATCTTGCAAAAGAAAAAAATGTGTGGAAAATGATGGAAATAAAATGTAAGATAGAAAATGCAGAACAAAAGATTATACAGTCGAAAGAAAATGAAAAAAAGGGACTTAGAAGAAAGGACACTTCAAAATATAAAAAGAAACCCCAAAGTACTTTACTCCTATGCAAAAAAGATGAATAAAGGGAGAATAGAAATAGGCCCTCTAAGAATTGAAGGACGGCTAACGAATGAAAAAAAGGAAATATGCAACATATTAGCAGAAAAATATAAGAGTGAGTTCACGCCAAGAATTGCGAATGAGAATAATGAAACAGAAATGAGAGAAGAAAATGTTGAATATCTAACGGATATAGATATTAATGAAGCAGATATTGTCAAGGCTATTAACGAAATTAAAAATGGATCGGCAGCCGGACCAGATGGAGTTCCAGCGATTTTGTTAAAAAAAACTGCAAACACTATCGCGAAGCCACTTGCAATACTGCTAAGACAAAGTGTAGATATGAGCGAGATATATGTTAAACATAAATTAGCTTATATAACCCCTATCTTCAAAAGTGGATCAAGACTAGAGGCAAGCAATTATAGACCTGTTAGTCTAACATCACATATTATGAAAGTGTATGAGAGGGTAATAAAAAAGAAAATAATGAACCATTTGGTTAAAAATAATTTGTTTAATATAGGTCAACACGGTTTTGTGCCTGGAAAAAAGTACACAGACCCAACTGATAGCACACTATGAAAACATATACAAAAATATGATAAATGAAAAAGACAGATTTTGCAAAAGCCTTTGACAAGGTAGACCATAATATATTAGAGGAAAAGATGAGAAAGCATAATATTGTGGGAAAGATAGGAAAATGGGTAAAAGAATTCCTGCAAAACAGAAAACAGATAGTGGTTGCAAATGACGAGAAATCAGATGAAGCCCAGGTAATATCTGGCGTGCCACAAGGTACGGTATTAGCTGCACTGCTGTTTGTTATTATGATCTCAGACATAGACTGTGATGTTGAAAACTCTGTAGTGAGAAGTTTCGCAGATGACACAAGAATAAGTAGAGAAATTACTTGTGATGAAGATAGGAACTCACTACAAAGAGATCTAAACAAAATATATGAATGGGCGGAGATAAATAGGATAGTATTTAACTCCGATAAATTCGAATCAATGAATTATGGAAACAGGAAAGGAATGGTATATGCATACAAGGGACCTAATAATGAGACAATCACAAAAAAGGAAACAATTAAAGACCATGGTGTAATGTTAAATAGGAATATGTTATGCAACGACCAAATAGCAACACTGTTGGTTAATGTAAAGCAAAAATGGGAATGTTATTCAGACACTTTAAAACAAGAAAAGCTGAACACATGATCATGCTTTACAAAACTTATGTACGTAGTACACTCAAGTACTGCAATGTGATATGGTACCCACACTACCAAAAGGATATTGCGCAAATAGAGAGTGTACAAAGGTCCTATACTGCTAGAATAGAAGAAGTTAAGGACCTTGACTACTGGGAAAGACTGCAATTTTTAAAGCTATACAGTCTAGAAAGGAGAAGAGAACGCTACATGATAATACAAGCATGGAAGCAAATAGAAGGAATTACTGAAAACATCATGGAGCTAAAAATATCAGAAAGAGCAAGCAGAGGTAGATTAATAATGCCAAAAAATATACCAGGTAAACTAAGGAAGGCGCACAGGACATTAATCCACTACTCACCAGCATCGATAATGCAGCGACTATTTAATGTGCTGCCAGCTCATCTAAGAAACATATCAGGAGTGAGCGTATATGTGTTTAAGAATAAGCTCGATAAATACCTAAGATGCATCCCAGACCATCCAAGACTGGAAGATGCAAAATACACCGGAAGATGCATTAGTAACTCTCTGGTGGATATACGAGGTGCCTCACACTGAGGGACCTGGGGAACCCAAACAAAAAATAAGGCAATAAGGCTCAGAGGTGCAAAAGTTTTATACTGACTTCAACCAAGGACCTCCGGTTGGATATCCTTCTTGATGGAAGCTATTGTCATCATATATAACCTTAAAAATTTTGTAAACCTAGGTACTACGCAGTGATTCAAGCGTATAAGAAGGTGAATATGTGTATTTGTAGTTTGTTTTAATAAAACTTATTGTTATTGTAATCTGTATAACGTTATTTCTTGCAAAATATTATAGCATAATCAGAGAAAGCTAAATTTAATTAGATTAATAAGATTTATTGTCCATGTTAAATTAAACTGTTAGCTACCCAATTAATTTGAACACGTTTAATTAATCGTATATGCAAGTATGTTATTTACGTGTTATTTGTGGGGGTGATTATTCATTATCAAAACTTGCCACAAAAAAATAAAACATTCAAATTGTATATTGAAAGTTGCACGTCAGATAGGTATTGATACACATACAATTAGCACATTTCAATCAAAATAAAACATACATCGCATCGAAAAGCATTATGATACTGGAACCAATCCGCCACAAAAAAAAAAAAAAAAAAAAAAAAAAAATTAGGCACCAAACAATACGACTATTTTTGGTTACTTTACGCAGTTGGTGATAATTTTGTTTTCTCTCTCTTTTTTAAGGCTACGATTTTGTGGACATGACTGTAAAGTACTTTTAGCTAACTTTTCACTATTAATACTGAATTGAAAAAAAAACCTTTTAAGTACAAATTAGATACAGATAATATGAACGTGAACATCATATTGTTAACATGTTATATAACATTCAATAAGTGATTCTGTAATACTTAGGTCAATAATAATCTCTCCTCAATGAAAACTTCCCGGGAACAATTAAACAAATAAATTATATCACAACCCATTCATTTTCTCTACTTGCTTTTTGTGCGAGCAATTACTATGAATATTTCTATTCAATGGGCAAGAATTATGAGATTGAGCGTACTAAAATTCCAGTTACTTCGATCTATCCATATATGAAAATATTGTGTATAAAACTTAACATGATATTTAAGAGGGGGAAATATGTTTGACCTGAAATAGTTGAAATACACTAACAATTTGTTTATTAATGGTATAAAGCCCTAGAACGTGCATAAAAAAGGCGATACTATCACCAACAATTGTCATATCTTCTAACGCATTCATTTATTGTTCACGAACGTGAATGATTCAGTATTTAAGCTCAATCCAATAGCCTCCGTCACTGTTTATGCGTGATTATGCTTCCAAACCCTAAAAATCACTAGAGGAAATAAGTCTATGAAACTGGACTTTGCCACCTCGTTTGTAGCATTGAAATATTCGTGAAGATATACTAGCAAACAAATATTACTATAAATGTTAAGAACTTGTTTGTAATCTTTAAAGATGATAATTTTATCAATCAATTGAATGTACATTTTTTTAAGTAAAATAACAGCATAAATCAACATTCGCTATTGAGAAAAATAGACGTACTGGTACGTCCTTGCAAAAAAATGTTTTTCACATTTTTTTGCATATTTTTGATAACTTTATGAGAAACTTCAGGCATTTTCCAAAATATGAGACCAACCCGACCTCTCTATGGCGAAAATTAAGGCTTTTAGAGCAATTAAAAAAAAATATATTGCTAAATGTGCTTGAAAAAAAAAAAAAACTCCTGGGGGTTAAGGGTTAAAAGTTCCAAATAGCGTTGGGGGTAAAAGGATTAAGAAAGGCTTTCACTTCTATGGTATATAGTTTGCTATGCACCCAAAAAAGATTCCCTTGAAGAAAGGAAAGAGGAATACTTTGAAAAACTGCAGAGTAATAAATGGGATCATAGAGAGATGTGAAAATTGTAATTGGTGACTTAATTGCTAATGGTGGAAGGTAAAATCAAGGGACAGAGAATGTGATGGGTATCAATGGTCTTGCCGAAGTTACAAATGAAAATGGAGCTCACTTTATTAGTTTTTATTCAATAAACAATCTTGTTATTGGAGAAACTCTTTTACAGAACAAGGGCACCAACAAATATATATGGACTTCACCATGGAATAATAAACAAAACCAAATAGATCCCATTACCATTAATAAAAAGACGAGGCTTCTGAGAAATGTAAGAAATAGAGGTGCGGATATTGGTAGTGATAACCAGCTCTTCATTGCCATATTGAAATTAAAACTGAAAGCACCCTATAGAACAGTAGGTAGAATACCTAGGTTTGACAAAACTAAATTTCTAGAAGATAAGCGCAGAAAAAATTTACAATTAAATGTAGGAATCGATTTGCACTTATAGAGACTAGAAGACGAGGAGCAGTCGAATAATGAAGTTTCGGGCCATGCATTTACAAGGAGGAAACCAAAGATAACAAATGATACGTGGGATACTATAAAAACAGACAATGACCGAAATTGATTGTTGAATGTTTTCGAAGAAGTAATGAAATTTAAAAGGTAAAGTATGCTAAGTATTCTGTATTGTGATTGAGGTTAAAAAAAAAAAGAGCAAGGAATAATTGGAGAGAGTATTCACAAAGGAAATCACATGAGACTGACAAAGCTATGAATTCAAGGGTTGGCTATAGTGGAAGAATTGCTCAAAGAATGATTAATGAAATCTCTACTGGGACAAAGAAGAAGCATATGCCAATCAATAACAAAATGGATCTGTTATGACAACAGAAAATGAAGAAAGAAGACGTTGGAATAAAACGTTTTAGTGGTGTCATCGATAGGAGATACAAATGGAATAATTTGATTGACATACCTGAAGCTGATAAAGACCTTGATGTGCCCATGATTGAATTTAGTGTATTTGAAGTCGAAGCTATCATTAAAAAGCTCACGAGATTAAAAATGAAGTGACCCCTCAGAATACTTAAAAAAACTATTTCCTGGGGTGGGCCATGATGGAGAAAAAATAAAAAATCCTGGCTGATTGCAATAATTAGAGGCATCACGCTTACGTCAGTTGTTATGAAAATATATAGGATATTTTTTTTCTTAAGAGACTAGAGAAAAAGACGTTGAAAGCTGAGAAATGAACATGCATGATTTAGAAAAGGTAGCTATACTGACCAAATTTTCATTCCAAGACGTATTGTACAGCCATCACTTTTGATGGCATTTGTGGACTACGAAAAAAGCCTTGGATAGTGTACAGCGACAATTAGAGTCCCTAGTTATTATGGAATTCCTCTTACCTATAGAAAATTCATAAAAGTCCAGTGCACACTATGATTCATGATGCGCGCAGTATTTTATGGATAAGTAGCAAAACAACTTTTTTTCAACAAGAAATCCCACCACCAAAATGTTGATGGGCCGGCCCGTTTTCTCAGTCTAGGCTCAGTGAAGCGACAGCATTCCAAGTTAGGTGATATTCGGTCAGCTTTCCAGCCCCAGTGGCTATCTTGCTGTCTTCCATTGAGTAAACAAGGACCAACATTTCATTTTGTTTTAATACTAATAATAACCATAATGCTATTAATACTTACAATAATGATATTTTTTTAATGATAATAACTTTAGTCTCCTGGTTGAGTATATCATCAGCAAATCTTTTAACGTTGAAAAGGCTGACACTATACATTATATACTGTATATATATATATATATATATATATATATATATATATATATATATATATACATATATATAATATATATAATATATATATATATATATATATATATATATATATATATATATATATATATATTGTAACTTAGTTGTCATTAATTTCTGAATTATTCAAGTTTTTAGACTTTTAATGTTAAGTATAGAAGTGTTGTATTTTTTCTTTATTAGCTTTTTGTCTCCTCACCGGTGGTTATCTTGGTGTTTATTATAGGCTAACGACTATTTTATATTTTCAAGTTGTGTTGGTTACGTGGCAGCTCTCCTTCATTATCCGAGGTATGGAGGGTTTCGCTTGGAGGAGTTGGCCTCAGTGTGTTTCTGAGCCTCCAACCTTGAAGGGCACGATAATTGCTGCTGGATTTATATTATTCATCGCCATTGCAGAGCTGCGTTGTGAAGCTGTTTAGCTTTTTCAGGATATCCTCGCTCTGCATTAAGGATTTTTATCCTTTATATACTGCCCTTGGTTCAGTAAAAGCCAAGGGGACCTCTCTGCCCCAAGGTAAAAATTTTGATTGTTATATTTGTGTGCCGGGCCCACGACCTGTACTCCTGGGCGGTCTGCAATATTGGAGCATTCATCACCATTGTTTTGGATCCGTGTTTTCTGCCACCTGAATTAAGCCTCCAGCTGGAGAGTTTATTGTCCTCTGAGGAGACCCCTAGAAGTGAATGAGGAATTTGTTAGGGATATTTAATGTGTAATTGTTAGGATATTCTTACTTTTCGTTTGCCTCCTCCTTTCTGGACCCTCTTCCCTTTTTGTATGCTTGTGTTGATGACCTTTCTTTAATTGTGTAATTGTTTTCTTTTACAGGGAGTTTAAGAGTGAGTGTTTATCGTTAATTACTGTATTGTTGAGGTTCAGGTGTTATTTCTGTCTGAAACTTGTGTATTAAAATTAAGTATATTTTTGTGGTATTTTCTTTGTCCCCTTGAATTGACTTTGCACTCTTATTAAAATTGTATACTATTCCACCTTTTGTGGACTTAGTATGGTACTTAAGTGAATACTGTTTGAAAAGTTTAGTGTTTTTGTGTGGTGGTCAAGCCATCCATCACAAAATGGCGACCGTGACAGGATCTTTTTGTTCCTAAGTATTCACCGGTGTATGTGCAAAGTAAATTCTTGGGGTTGTTTTTCAGGCAGCATATTTTCATCTCCTCGTGGTTTTTTTTTTTTTTTTGTAATTTTGTATTGTGTGAATAATAGTGGTCATCATGGTTAATGTACTAGACCTCCTTAGCGGAGAGGGGTGGCAAGAAAGGCTTGCAGAGTTGAATAGGGAAGATTTGGAAATTGTAGCAGAACATTTTGAATTGGAATATGATGTGTCAATAAGAAAGGGTGTATTGCTATTGCAAATTTATGAATGTGTTAAAACTGTAAAGGCTGGTGGGGAACAAGTGAAACCTGATAAAGCGCTGTTGTCTGTAGAAATTTTGGATAGGCAAATTGCTCTGAGGCAGATGGAGTTTGATATAGAAAAGTTTAAGGCGGAGGAAAGAGAAAAGGAGAGGCAGCATCAGATTGCCATGAAAAACTCAGGTTCCTCTTCTTCCTCTCCCTCTTCCCCAAATAGGTCAGTAACGCCTGCTATTAATTTAGGGCAGGCTCTCAAATTTGTGCCTAAATTTGAGGAAGACAATATTGCAGAGTTTTTTGTATCATTTGATAGGATTGCAGCAAGGTTGGAGTGGCCCCAAGAGTATTGGACCACTCTTATACAAAGTAAATTGATTGGAAGAGCTCAGAGGGTGTATGTAACTCTGGAGGAGAATCTGTCATCAGATTATGAGTGTGTGAAGGCTATCGTCTTGAAGGCCTATGAGTTAGTCCCTGAAGCCTATAGGCAACGCTTCAGGAACTTAGAAAAAAGTAGGGAGCAAACTTTTATTGAATTCGCAAGATCGAAGGAACAATATGCTAGTGATTGGTTCAAGTCCAAGGAAGTGGTAAATTTTGAGAAATTGAAGGAATTAATGTTGGTGGAGGAGTTCAAGAAGTGTGTTCCGGATAAACTGAAGGTTCACCTCGAAGAGTTAAAACTAGAGACCATTCAGGAGGTAGCCATCGCTAGTGATGAGTATTATTTGTCTCATAAGAGTGAGTTAGGGGGAGTAACAAAAATGGTGAAGTCCGGATGGGGTAAAGTAGGTAGGAATAATAATTTCAACAATAATAATAATTCTAACAATAATAATAATGCAGGGATGTTTACTAGAAATAATTATAGAGGTAATGATCAGGGCAATGCCAATACAAATATTAATTTTTCTCCTAACAGGAATAATAGACCTAAGATATATAATCCCGAGAAATTGAAAACATTGACGTGCTTCTTTTGCAATAAGAAGGGGCACGTAAAGAGCATGTGTTATGCATTTAGAAACTCACAAAATGCTAATGTTAGGCCAGTGATGGGTGTGGAAGAGAGAGAGAGAGAGAGAACCTACCCCAACAACATCTGCTGATCAATGACTACCTGGTTGTTTTGACAGATATTTGTCCTTCGGTAGTGTCTTTTTCGCCAATTCGTCCGAGAAAAGACGTGTGCGTATTTTGCGTGATACCGGTGCAGCTCAGTCTTTGATATTAAGGGAGGCATTACCTTGCAATTTTGTACCAAAAAGTGGGGAATTTGTGTTATTGGCTGGTTTTCCTGATACGGTAAAATCGTATGCCATGGAAAATTTTAATTTAATCTGCCCTTCCTTTGCAGGGAATTTGAAATTGGCCATCGTTGATAAATTTCCGGTTAAAAGTGTTGATGTTGTGATAGGGAATGATGTTGCTCTGAAGAATAATACTTGTCCCATACTGATAAACCCTGATAGTGAAGTAGCAGCAGTTACTCGTTCTAGTGCTAAAGTTGTTGACGCTGCAGAGTCAACAATTGATCTAGATTTAAGTAGTTTAGAACGTAGTGATGGCGTAGTTGTAGATCTTGGGATTTTGAAGGACAAACTGAATTGGACTATTGAGGAGCTAATCAAAGCTCAGAAAAAGGATTTCCGGGATCTCCCTATTGAGTCAGGTGAGGTGACTGATATAACCGGTCCCAAATTTAAAATAATTAATAATATTTTATATAGGTTGACTAGGCCTATGGAGGCTGATAACTTTGATTATGAAATTTTGAAACAGATAATGGTTCCATTTGTTTACAGGAATGAGTTGATATCATTGGCGCATGAAAGTGGTTTGGCCGGACATTTTGGCCTTCATAAGACTTCTGGCAAGTTGTTAATGAATTATTATTGGCCGAAGTTGAAGGCGGACGTAAAGAAGTTTGTCAATAGCTGTGATGTTTGTCAGAAGGTCGGTAAACCTAATCAGCTTATTCCAAAAGCGCCTCTATGTCCTATTCCAGTGGTTTCCGAACCTTTCACGGAGGTCATTATTGATATTGTTGGACCATTACCAAGGACTCGTAGTGGAAATGAATATATTTTGACTATCATGGATAGGATGTCTCGATATCCCGAGGCAATACCACTACGTACGATAAAAAGTGTTAAAATTGTAGATGTACTAATTGACTTTTTTACCAGGTTTGGGATGCCTAAAATTATTCAATCGGATTGCGGTTCTAATTTTGTTAGCAGGTATTTCAGAGATAAAATGGCAGAGTTAAATATAAAACATGTGACCTCTTCTCCATATCATCCAGAAAGTCAGGGAGCTCTGGAGAGATTTCATCAAACCCTGAAATCGATGGTAAAGAAATATTGTTTGATTAATGGTTCTGAATGGGATAAGGAATTACCTTATTTGTTGTTCGCTTTTCGTTCTGTCCCAAGTCAGTCTTTAGGTTTTTCGCCTTTCAGCCTTGTGTTTGGCCATTGTGTTCGAGGTCCTCTTGATGTTGTTCGAGAGTCCTGGGAGGGAGACGTCCCTGAGATCAATTTATTAGATTATGTGTCTAATCTAGGTGATAAGTTAACAAAGGCTTCGAAATTTGCAGGTGAAAATTTATTGTGTAGCCAAAAAAGAATGAAGTACTTTTTTGACAGAAGGTCTAAAGCACGTGACTTTGCGGTAGGTGACAAAGTTTTGGTTTTGTTACCCATTCCTGGAAATCCATTGAAAGCATCTTTTTCAGGTCCCTGGAAAATTCTGAAAAAAATTAGTGAAGTCAATTATTTAGTAGAGACTCCCGAGAGAAGGAAACCTTTTCAGCTTTGTCACATAAATATGTTGAAGGCTTATGTAGAACGGGAGAAAGTCACTCCCGTGGCAACCGTAGGGAATGCTGTAGTTTCCGAGAACGATAAACTTTTTTCTTTTTCAGAGGGTGAAAGTATTGATGATAATTGTTTTAATGGAAGTGAATGGCGTTCAGATAATAAGAATTCTTTGAAACATTTTTCTGGTATGGTTTCTCATTTAAGTAATGAAGAACAAAAGTCTTTAAAGAAATTGGTATTTAATTATAATGAATTATTTTCGGATGTACCGGGAAGGACTAATGTCCTTGAACATGACGTGGACGTAGGTAGTGCCACTCCTGTGAAACGAGCGCCTTACAGGTTGAATCCCTTTAAAAATGAGGTTGTGGCGAAGGAAGTTGATTATATGCTAAAACATGACCTAATTGAACCTAGTCAAAGTCCTTGGTCATCCCCTGTTGTATTGGTAAAGAAACCCGACGGTAATTTCAGGTTATGTTTTGATTACCGTAAATTGAATGAAGTGTCTAAGTCTGATTGTTACCCATTACCACGAATTGAGGATTGTATTGATCGTATGGGTAAGGCCAAGTACATTAGTAAATTCGATTTGCTGTAAGGTTATTGGCAGGTTCCTCTTTCGAAGCGGGCAAGGGCCCTGTCCGCTTTCGTAACACCCCAGGGACTGTTTCAATGTAAAGTGATGCCGTTTGGTATGAAGAACGCGGCTGCCACCTTTCAGAGGTTAATGAATACTTTAGTCTATGGTTTAGAGGGGTGTGTAGTTTATATTGATGATATTGTTATTTATAGTAATGATTGGGAAACTCATTTAAAACGTATTAGGGCACTGTTTGAGGTTTTGAAGAAAGCAGGTTTAGTAATTAATTTAAAGAAAAGTGAATTCGCAAAGGCGAGGGTCGTATATTTGGGTCATGAAGTTGGTAATGGTAAAGTTGCTCCTAAGCAAGCAAATATCGAATGTATTGAAAAAATGTTAATCCCTAAGTGCAGGAGGGATGTCAGAAGATTCCTTGGGTTGGGTGGTTACTACCGAAGGTTTGTTAGAAATTTTTCTGACATCGCCGATCCTTTGACTAATCTCTTAAGAAAGAAGGTAGCTTTTGTCTGGACTGATGAAACACAAAGGGCTTTTGATAATTTAAAAAGAGTATTAATTAATTTCCCTGTCTTAAGAGCTCCTGATTTTGACCTTCCTTTTTCTCTTGCCACGGATGCAAGTGACGTTGGTGTAGGAGCGGTGTTGTTGCAGAATGACGAGCAGGGAGTTTCTCATCCTGTCGCATTCTTTTCAAAAAAATTGTCCTCCGCCCAACGTAGGTATTCCACTGTGGAGAAAGAGACTCTTGCTTTAGTATTTGCTATTAACCATTTTCAGGTTTATCTCTCCTCCTCAGATACACCTATTAAGGTCTTGACGGATCATAATCCCCTGACCTTCATCAGCAGATACAAGAATAAAAATCAAAGATTGATGAGGTGGAGTCTCATGCTGCAAGAGTGGAATTTAGAATTTTCCCACATCCCAGGAAAAGATAATATTGTTGCCGATTTTCTCTCTCGCAGCGTTGAATATTAGTTGATTGACAGAGGGCTATGCAGTTATTAAAGGTAGTATCTGTATCGTTCTAATTATGGTGTGTGTGCTGTTGAAGTGGGCACGTAGTGAGTAGAAGCAAATGTATATTTAAAATTTATTAATCATGGTTTGTTTACAGAAGACTATAATGTTTTGGGTATAGTATATGGGATCTGTAAGGTTAAAAGGTGAGGGTGATCACTGGTACTTTCTAATGATTGATTAATTAGATGGGTCATGGGCTCACGGGTCTGTAGCACAACACAGCCGTTTTTTAGGCGCTACAGGCTGGTGTATGAATGGTACCCTAGACTAAGTTAAGGTTAATCTACTAAGGTTTAGAGGAGTCGGGTACTATAAGGTTTATAATAAGCTAAGAAAAGAGATAGCCACTAATCTGGTATTCTGTATTTTCAGGCTAATAATTACGCTTCATCGATTTTGTTTGTTTGTTTGCGCAGGGGAGTCTTGTGGTGGTCTTCTCTGTGTCGTTCGGTGTGTGTGTATGTATTGGACACTATGGTGATAAGTGTGATATATAACACTGAAATAGACAGTGGTTTTCGTGATCAACATTTATTGCTAGTGAGTGATGTGTATCCCTGAAAATGAACAGTGTATTGATTGTGGAAAAGGTTATAGCCTTTGGACTATATATACAGAATCCGGTTGTTAGTGCAATGACTCTTTATTAGGTTTATTAACGGTGTGAGTGATGGGAAATTTTTAGGTGGGGTATCTATTTATCGAATGGTAATGTTTTGCCTTTCTGGTTTTGGAAAGTTTTCCTGTGATTAGTATTAAGTTTAAGAGGTTGTTAGTATTTGTTATATATTGTTATATTTTGTTTTCCTTGTGAGCTGCAAA
>NC_090750.1:48409834-48417334 GCF_036898095.1 Palaemon carinicauda | reverse complement strand
GTCTCAAGCATATCCATTCATTGTTGATATGCTCAGAGCTAGTTTTACGATATGCCATAAATTTCCTTAGTACCCACTGTTCTCTTACGCGTCAGTAGAATGTTTTATTTAATACTACTGCTGAATGTGCTTCTATTCTTTTAAAGTGTATTTCCTATCTTGAATATTAATTGTAAATCATGTAATTAATATTCGATTAAGAATACTATTACAAACTCTACCATTCTTAAAATCTGCAGTTGTGTTTGTTCAATACACGTATTAGAAAAAAAATGTATTAGAGATATTTTTCTTGATCTCAGTGTACATTTATAATGAAATAACTACAATTTATATCATTTATTCACTTATGAATTTATTTTTCAAGTTTTTGGGACATATGTGCTAATGATATTCATTTTATATAATCAACCTATTGGCAATATCTATATATTAAAAAAAAAAATCCTAGTATAGGGTAAGAATGATTTATAACGTAAAAATCCAATCCTTGTCTTGAAAGGAATCATTTATTCAGAGTTTTTGTTATTCAGAGTCTCAACTTGTTCACCAGCATGATTAATGCACCTGTATATATATATATATATATATATATATATATATATATATATATATATATATATATATGTATATATATATACACATATATATATATGTATATATATATATATATATATATGTATAAATATATATAAATATATTTATATAAAGATAAATAGATAAATAGATTGATAGATAGATAGATAGGTAGATAGATAGATAGATAGATAGATAGATATACTATGTTTTGACCAAGTCTATCATTTAATTCCCTTATTCACAAAAATAAAATTTAGCTCCAGGCGGTTGCTAAAAGGGAAACCCATTCCATTAGCCCCTTCAGAAAGGAACCGAAGACAATAAGATACAGACTATGAACTTTTCATCCAATATAGATACACAAGGCTAAAGTAAGTTATACATGTGAATCTAATTCTTGGATACATCTCTCAATGAATAATCAGAAGTAAAAACTAAATATTTAAAAATCTTGTGGTTTACACAATGTATAAAAAAATAAATTGCTCTGCACCAATAATTCTTTCGGGGCAAATATCCTGAATAATAAATTCTATAAACAGTATTATTTTATGAAACATTTTTTGGGTTATTATTTTTTTTTCATTCGATGGAAATAAAACTAATTGTGATTAATTTTCTACGATTTGTTAACGTGATTTCTTAATGGGACCGAGAATGATATCTACCGGGAAAATTAATATAAACGAACTGGCGAACAAAAACAAGTGTGAAGAATTGATTTTCTTCACTTGTAGTTCCAATACTCTGAATACTATCACATAATCAAGAAACGGATCGCCCGTGTATGGAAGTAGGAAGGTTGAGTAATGTTTTTTAATCTTTAGTATTACCAATGCGAGGAAAATGAATTATCGATAGTTAGAGCATTCTTATTCAGGATATTGTTAAGCTTGTTTACCTTGCTATCTCTCTCTCTCTCTCTCTCTCTCTCTCTCTCTCTCTCTCTCTCTCTCTCTCTCTCTCTCTCTCTCTCTCTAATTCAATAGAAACAAAATACCATACTAGTGTTAAGAGTGCCATCAAATAAATAAAGTATAATGGACTTATCATAGAGCTATTTTCCAATTATGCAATTGGGTATATTAAAATGCAATCAGATATATTTCCTTCAGGATATACTCGGAATCCTATAACCTGTAGAACAGTAGTTTTTATTTGCAAGAGACCTAAATATCTCATTAAGAATAAATAGTCCGTATCAATTAATCAAGGCATACCTACGTAACCGATTAGAGAACGGTGCAATATTAAACTATGAATTCAAGTAGCAAATCAATTTCTACGTGATGTAAATTCCATTTGTAAAATACTAAAATTATAATAACACACATACCAGTAGATATAAATATAGACATAAATAAATATGGAATCAAATATAAGTGAAAGAATTTTATATGCCGTTCTTTCAAAATACACACACACATATACATACATACATATATATATATATATATATATATATATATATATATATATATATATATATATATATATATATATATGTTACAGGCAAACAGTGTAACCAGGCATTTCACGAAATGCCTAAAGATTTTAGGCATTTCGCGAAATGACTGATTTACTTAGGGATTTTGCGAAATGACTAAAATTTCCAGGCATTACGCGAAATTACTGAAATTCAGTTGTTCTTATTACAAACTTTGCCTAATAGAATTCAGGCAAACTGTGTAATTCTGATATTTGTTTGCAAACACCACTTTTATGTGGTTTTATGTAGAAATGGGTGTTTAATTTTCATAAAACCATGAAGCCAGAGTTGTTTCAAGCACAGATGTTCAATTTGAATTTAACTACCAGAGAAGTTGATTCAGTTTTGTTTGAAATAGCCTCTTTCTTTTATTTCTTTTAACTCTGTGAGCAGGAAATTCACCCATTTTCAATACTTTTAACCATATGAGCCGGCAATTCAATAATTAAGTACCCAGGTCAATATGAACAGTTTTGGATTATAGTTTGAAACAACTTTGAATGTAGATTTAACTAAAACTAATATCATACTCTAAATATGCAAACATCACAAGGGAGGCCTGTTCAAACCGTACTACATTACCTGCCAAGTAAAGACAAAAAGAACCAAGACAAAGGAAGTTGTGGTTCGGCCCATAAGATTTCAATTCTCGTCATTTTCACAAGGCCAACACAAGCGGATTATGGTGTACCAGTGCCATCTAACTACGTTTGTCATCCTGCGCCATCTCACATCCAAGAGAGAAGCTGAGGTTGCTTTTCAGCTTTGGATATCTTATCATTTATTGGTGATCCATGCATCCTACAATCAAATAATGGATCTGAGTTCACTGCCGAGGTGGTTCGAGAGATGAAGGATCTCTGGCTGTGTCTTGTGCATAGAAAGCCTCCAAAGAGGCAAAGAGTCAAGGTTCAGTCGAACGGGCGAACTCAGACATCAAAGACATGCTGGCTGCTTGGCTCTCTGACAACACCCGAGATTGGCCTCTAAGGCTTCATTTTGTTCAGAACCTGAAGAACTCATTATACCATTCAGGGATCAAGAGTACCCCATATGGACTCACTTCCCCAAGCTTGCTTCAGGAGGTCATTGATCGCTTAAAGGCAGAAGATGACCTTGCAGCACTAGGAGCCCAGGCTCCTACTTATCTAACTGACGAGGCACTCGAGGCCTCTGAGCCACTCATCATTGCCACCCAGCCACCCGAGTCCCTTGATGAGCCAGTCACCATCCTCACCTAGCCATCAATAGTCCACTTAGTTCAGCACCACATACTATATCAAGACAACAAAAAATTTCCATGAACTACAAGAGGGCCAGAAAGACTCAAATGTGCCAGGCAGAAAGTATGGTCAAACTTAGTAGGATCAATTTAAAAGCCAGGGAAATAGGGGACAATGTCGCTGTGCCAGCTCCACATGTTGACAGAGGAAGGGATGATCCAAGAAATCTTCTAGAAATCATCATGGAAGGAAATGAAAATGCCTTATACACCATTGGGGTAAAGGCGGGGATACTAAGGACTAAAATCACTAGGACTGAATTCAACTTGTGTTCCAAACGATTGTTGATGAAATCAACCAAGAACAGCAAGTATCTCTTCGTGAGGCACTGAAAAAAGGCTCTTCTGTCTAATTTTGCATTTAATGAAATATTATATGGTTTTAAGAAATATGTTGTTAGAGACTTCCTACTACTAAAATACCCTAGAAATATAAAATATACCTACAAATATATATCATTTAACATAAAATGTGCCCCAGGAAATAAATAAAAAACATTGCTACTAACATACCCTAAGCATATACAACATATCAACAAATATACACTATTGACCTAAAATTCTTATGAACCAGGCATTTCGCGAAATCCCTGGGCTATAAAACCAGTCATTTCGCATAATACCTGGAAATTTTAATCATTTCACGAAATCCCTAAGTGAATCAGTCATTTCACGAAATGCCTAAAATATTTAAGCATTTCGCGAAATGCCTGGTTACACAGTTTGCTTGCAACATATATATATATATATATATATATATATATATATATATATATATATATATACATATATATACATATATATATATATATATATATATATATATATATATATATATATATATATTGGTAGTCTAATGATAAAGACGGAGTGACTGGAACCTCAGTTTCGACTGAGTCATTGCTAGCATCCTTGGCAGACCATAAGCTATTATCATAAAGTTAATTCCCACTATTATCTTGATTCTCTCTACCTAGGGATCAGATACCCATGGGGGAATCAACTCAAAGATAATAGCTTATGGTCAGCCGGGGTATCGAAACCTGGCCCAAGAAACTTAGGTTCCATAGACTTAGCATCTTAGCCACAAAGAGAGATCAAAGTTGATGATAATACTCTAATACTTTTACCTGTGGAATTCAAGGTTTTTGAACTTAGAATTTAGATTAATCAATCTCCACCAATGTAGCTTGTTAATAAGTTTGTACTTGGCTATGATAGATGAAAATTTTGCACATTTAGACGTCTTTCTTCATTTTCTTATAAGCTCATATATTATACTCCTCCTAATAGCTGGATTATATCTACCTCGGGATCAGAGACCTATGGCGGGATCAACTAAAAGATAAGTTTTTTTTTTTCTTAGAATTAACATTAACCAATCTCCAAAGTAGTAGCGTGTTGTTAAGTGTGTACTTGGCTATGGTTAATGATAGTTTTGTACCTTTGGTTTTGTATTTCTTATGTATAAAAGCCCTATATTATACTTTTACCAATACGTGGAATCGCTCTACCTCTGGATCAGAGCCCCAAGAGAGAATCAACTCGAAGATAATAGCTTCTGGTCGAGCCATATATTTTACTCCTCTTAATATCTGGATTCTCTCTACCTCGGGATCAGAGACCCAAAAGGGATTCAATTCAAAGATAATATCTTCTGTTCAGCCAGGGAATCGAACCCAAGCCCAAGAAACTAAGGTCCCATTGTCTTAACAACTCAACCACAAAGAAATATAAAAATTTACCACCCTTTTTTTTTTACTTAAAATGGATATCAACCAATCGCTTTCATTGTAGGTTGTTATCAAGTTTTTATTTTGCTATGGCTGATGATAATTTTGAACATTTACACGAGATTTTCAAATTCATAAAAGCCATATATTATACTCCTCCCAAAACCTGGATTCTCTCTACCCTGGGACTAGAGACCCAGGGGGGAAATCAAGTCAAATATAATAGTTTCTGCTCAGCTGGGGTATTGAACCCGGGCCCCAGAAAATGAGGTACCATTGACTTTGCAATTCAGCCACCAAGAGAGAAAAAACTGAAATCAACCCAAGATTATTATATAGTCAATTATTATGTTTTTTTTGTTTTTTTTCAAGTGAAACTAATTGATTGCAAAAAAGCATTAAATAGTTAAATTATATCGGACATTTATGGACATTATTTAGAATATTATAATATCTAATTATTCATAAAATTTAATAGTTGTATCAAATAAGACAATTATTGACACTAGTAAGTAATTAATCTTATAATCGGTCTGGATAATTAGTAGAAAGGCAGATTTTTTTTATGAGATCCTTGTGTATAGTAATTTTCAGCGAATAATTTGAATGATTTTTTTATGATCCACTCCAACGAGTTGAATGATAGTGAAAGACCAGCATTGTTCACAATGTCGGGTCAGTTACGAGGTTTTTATAATAAATGAAAAACTCAAATAAATCCTGATATACCAACCAAGATTATGGAAAAGCAATAACATACAGCCGTGCTTTATATTACCATTTTTTTTTCATTATATCATGCTTCCCGTACCTAAATTTTACTGAAAATATTTCTTCTTTTCGTAACTCAATGAGGGTCTCATGTGCTAAAATATGTACATAGTCAACATTAAACTTCATAAGGAATTACCTTCCATATGGTAAGTTCATTATGTATAGATTATTAAATCAAACTTGTATAATTGCATGCACATTTTCCAAATATTTAACATGTAAATCAGCTATTAATGGTTTTGCTACATCCTCATCTCTTTCATCATTGCGTTGTGACACAGACAAGTTAACTTAAAGAATGGAATTAGTAATTGCTCATGCATTTTGTTTCACAACAGGTGAAATTATTTCAGGCACAGGTGGAAAAATTATGGTTTCACTAATATTATGGGGTTTACCCAGACTTTGATCAAATATTTTTATTTTCATAACCAGTTAGTAAACTAACATTTATTATTTATTTATTTTGTGAACTACCACAACAGAAAATACCAACCAATATTATGGGGGTATCCCAGACTTTGGTATAATCTTGCTATTTTCATAAGTAGCTAGTGAACCAAAAATTTATTTTTTTACTTATTTTGTAAACTATCAAAACAGAAAAGACCAAAAACATGATAAAGAAATTGGGAAATGGGGTAAAATCAAAGAGAGATGATACACAATTAACAGAAATATATATAAAAAAAATAAAACCTAAGATATTCGTAAACAGTTAGACCCAAATTAAGGAAACGCTAAGGAAATGACAAAAACTTTAAATTTATGAAATGAAGACTTGGAACAAGGCGCTAACACATGTTTGCTTAGAGAGATGAAAATGGAAAGATTACGGACAAAAGAGATGAAGTAGTAAAAATTACAAAGGATTTCTGTACAATGCTATACAATACAATATAGGGAATAGCTTTCCAAATGAAAATAGTGTAACGCCTGAGCCGGTACCAAATATAACAGTAGAGGAAGTAAAGAAAGCATTGAAAGGCATTAAAAGAAACAAAGTAGTAGAAGATGGCCAAACCATTGATTTAAAAATAGATGAAGGATATATCATAGTAAAATCTCCGAACTTTACATCAAATTTCTGTTAGAATACTCTACACCAGCTGCTTAGAAAAACTTGCTCGTTATACAATTTCACAAAAAGGGACACTGAAAATGCTTGACCTTTATTTGACAATTTTTAAACCAATTCGTTTACTCTCCGTAATATATAAAATATTTACAAAGATAATTTTAGTCCGAAGAGAAAGACAGCTTGAAAAAAACAAAGAGTATGTTCTTGTTCTATATACGTCCCAACCAAAAAATGGCCAAATAATCAGTAGCAAAATTGCTGACACTAGGAGAGGATTCCCAGTGTTTATTGTGCCTCATCAACTTAATAAGAAAGGGAGGATGCGTGTCCGTATTACAGAGCTACTTCCAGTTCATTATTTCCCATTCTTCTCTCATTCTGTAGCTTCAAGATCGGGGAGACAAACCTTATTAAAGAACATTACAAAAACAGCTATTGTTAAACCTTACTAAAAAAGAATTACTATTCTTGGTTCTCTGCTTTAATTACATATATTCATTAACAATCTACTGAGGTTCATCCTAAACACTTACTTAAGGTTTCTGTATTTTCGTTAAACATT
>NC_090750.1:48397334-48399834 GCF_036898095.1 Palaemon carinicauda | reverse complement strand
TTTTCGTCATGTTCTCTTCTCTTAGATAATTCTGCCTATTCTCTTCCATCTCTTCCGCATTTTCCCCTCATTTCCAATATTTCCATTATATATATACAGTATATATATATATATATATATATATATATATATATATATATATATATATACCTGCTGCTTCCTCCGTTGCTCCTGCTGCTTCCTCCGTTGCCTTAGATGACCGCGGAGGTAGCAGCAGTAGGGGACTCAGCAGTATGAAGCTTCATCTGTGGTGGAAATGTGGGAGGTTGGGCTGTGGCACCCTAGCAGTACCAGCTGAACTCGGCTGAGTCCCTGGTTAGGCTGGAGGAACATAGAGAGTAGAGGTCCCCTTTTTTGTTTTGTTCTTGTTGATGTCGGCTACCCCCCAAAATTGGGGGAAGTGCCTTTGGTATATGGATATGGATATATATATATATATATATATATATATATATATATATATATATATATATATATATGTGTGTGTGTGTGTGTGTGTGTGTGTGTGTGTATGTGTGTCTATGTGTGTATGTATATTATTACAGCTGGAAAATTAAATAAACTCCCGAGCTCCAAACTCACCTGTTTATTTTAACATAAATCAGTTACATAACTCCCAGACGAAAATGTATATGAAGACTGAATATCCAAAGGTCTCATGTACACTCAAAACAAAACTGGGTGATTACTTCATATTAATTATTAAAAAACAACTTAATTGGATTCTAGTCAGTGAATACGAGCAAGCACTGTTAAGAAATACTGATGATTGAAATAATACAAACTTTACAAAAATAAATATATTCTATAAAACATACTACAATAATACAAAAAGGATCAACCACAAAATTAAATTACTCGAAATATTTAATATGAACAAAACCTTGCATTAGGATAAAAGAATGACTCTGAAAATATTATACAATCACTTGTTTCACTGGAAATTAATCTATAAATAAATATGATTTTCATAAATGAAAATTTTTAACACTTTAACACTTTAATGATTAAACATTAAAATGGAATTTACATAAAGGTAACTGTTAAACTTACGTCTCTTTGGTTCTCATACAAGATTACCAAAAAGGTACTCAAAATAAATACACTTCACTGTTTAACCTAAATTCACAGGGCCAGTTACAAAAAATTATGTTAAACAAGTACTTACATTAACACAAAACACTATAAATAACATTCAATGGATTCCTCAACGTTTGAACACACAACACACGATATATGTTTGATACAAATCGTTAATCACATTTGTAAGGGCACAAGCTTAATGCACTCGAAAGGAGAGAGGGCGTTGGTTCTTTAAAAGGGATAGTATGAATCTTTTCTTCTGCTCACACATTCCTAGGGGTATATATATATTGACTTAATACTTCTAGATAATTGTAATAGATCATTCTCGTAGCTTGGGGTTAAGGCTCTGGCAGTGAGGTTGCCAACGTAGAAATTGAACGTGGGAACATACCTTGCTTGCAAGGCTAGCCTTTCTCAACTAACTCCGCCCACCTTCCACCTTGAAACAATAAAAAAAAAAGAGTAAAACTATTACGAGAAATTTCATGCACATTCTAACCACGTGGGAATATAAAAATGACGTATTACCTCGTATTCATACCTCACATTATTACCTCGTGTGTTATAGAGCATACCTAAACGAGATTACAAAAGAGTTCATAACAAAATACATCAAATAAAGTTAATTATTAAACATAACGTATATTCACATAAATTGAATTAAAATAAAAAATTAAATTAAATGAATAACGAAAGTCTTATTTAATTTACATACATTGACCTACGTGAGTGAGACCTACCTTACAAGCTGGCTATAAATCTCTTAAATACATAGAAAAAATACAAGCATAAAATAATCACTCTATACTAGACGAGCTTCGTGAGAATATATATATATATATATATATATATATATATATATATATATATATATATATATATATATATATACACACACAAATCTATATATATATATATATATATATATATATATATACACACACACACATATATATATATATATATATATATATGTGTGTGTGTGTGCATATATATGTGTGTATATATATATATATATATATATATATATATATATATATATATATATATTTATATATATGTGTATATATATGTGTATGTGTATAATATATATATATATATATATATATATATATATATATATACATATATATGTGTGTGTGTGATTGTGTGTGAGTGTATGTTTGTGTGTGTGTTTGTCTCCTGTTTTAAGTATTAATGAAGGAAACAATATAAATTGTATTTTCTTTTAATTCGCTAAGAATTATATCAATATATCAAAACAAACTATGATGTGATTTGTACTTTTACCTAAAAAGGTTCTTCGAAACTGTACCCATGAAATATCGGGTTTGCATTCTAATAGTAATCGTTTCTGTCTCTGAATTGAAGTGCGTAAAATCCTAGCACAAGCCAACTGGGGAAAGAGATGGCT
>NC_090750.1:48362334-48392334 GCF_036898095.1 Palaemon carinicauda | reverse complement strand
GCGTGCCGGGGGACTGCCGACCGCTGCCGGCTTCCTGCCGATGGCTCTCCTCCTTCCTCATAGCTTCGCCGTCCACCTGCCGGTCGGCCACCGGAGTGCCGGCATCCACTGCCGGCAACCTGGTTCCGCTATAACCATCCTTGTCCCAGTCACCAATCCGGCATCCTCCGACTGCCGGAGCCGCCGCTCCTCTGCCGGCGTGCCGCCGTTGTGCCGGCGGCCGCCACCCTGGTATTACTCTTGACTTATATATTGTCTGTTCTAATGCCAGAAACTCTGCTGGAGCGGCCTCCGGCGTGCCGGAGGTTTGCCGGAACCCCCCGGAGGCGTCAAGACTACTTGCACCCCCTTCTACTAGCTATCATATGAATACTGATAGCCCTACACTGCAAACAGATGGCCTGTTTACGCTATTAGATCAGTGCCTTGGTACTGTTCTATTAGTAATCATGCTGTCTCTTTGCATTCTTCAAAATTCCAGCATGCTGCGTGTATCTTAGCGCGGCTGGTTGCCAGAAGCAGTTACCCTAAGGGACCTGTTAGCCCCCTAATTTGGGACTGAGTGGCCTCGGTCCCAAACTTATCCTTGGCATTTCCATGGAATTCCATTGCCCTATGGACTTCTAAGGAATACTATCCTGTGCCTTCGGCCATCTCGGATTATCCAGGGATAAAGCTTGCGGTAGCCAGCCGGGCGGGATGCATGGAGTATGTGTCTCTCCCGTCTACCTCCACGACCCCGGAACCCTCATCATCCACTCAGGAAATGCTCCGGTTGATTAAAGCCGTCATGGACGACAAGTTAAAGGAGAATCAGGAGTTCATCAAGTCCATGATAGGATCCAAAGAACCGAAGAAGATCTCGGTTAAGGATCTCCCCGCTTGCTCTCATGCCAACCCATGGAGGTATGCTGAGCATATGGTGATAGCGACCGGCAGAATCTTCGTCAGCGACAAGATCGGCTCGGTCCCCCTGGAAGATGTGGAATTCTTCCCAAATTTTGAGGCCTACCCGGACTGTTACGTCCGACTTCGCTCTGAACCTGCCTCTAAAGAAGAGACCGAACCGAAAGAAGAGATAGTGTTCGATCTCGCGAAGGCCCAGGCTATGCTAGCCAACACATTCAAGAGTAGGGGTTTTACCTGCTCTAAGCTTCCGGCCCTGAGCAAGAAGCCCCCTACCTACGTCGCACCTGAAAATGCGGTACTTCCATTCATGGAAAAGGCCTTCGCTGCGCGCCTTAAAGCTGTGGAAGAGGGGAAAGCCTGCCCTGCACTGGAGGAGTGCAGACCCTTCTCCATAGTTACTCCCCCTGACGCTCAACACTGGAAGGACATCCAGCATACTTTCGTCGTGGGAAAGCTAGATCCTGACGTCGCCGGACGTCAGTTTAATGAAGACCTCCCGAAACTTAACGATCACCTCCTTCGTCGGGAACAAGATACGAAGGAGAGGCTCGCAGCATCCATGTCCCACCAGGTCCAACTTGACATTATGGCCTGTGACACCAGAGTACCAGACCACTACATGGTACTTGCCAAATCCCACATGGCAACCCTGGTGAAGGACATGTACCACTTCATGAAGGCTCGGAGAGCCTGTCGTGAATTCGTGTTCGCAGGTGCCACTGTGAAACACGAACCCCGGAGGCTGATTTCCTCCAACATCTGGGGCAAACACCTCTTTCCTTCTGACCTTGTGAAGGAGATCACCGACAAAGCCGCCACGGAGAATAGGAACCTTCTCCACAAGTGGGGCATGTCAAAGAAGAGGAAATCCTCTCAGGACGACGGACCTCAACCTAAGAGGAAATCTTCGAAACAGAAACCCCAGCAACGTCAACCAAGACGTCAGTTTCCGGGACCCGCTACCTCCCAAGTGGCAGCTCAGCCACAACAGACCTTTCAACTGGTCACCCAACCGGTGTTGTCACAGTCACCGGTCTTCACCCCTGCTTTCGAGCAACAGACGACTACCTTTCGTCCCAAAGGTAGAGGCTCAAACAGAGGTGCAGGCAGAGACGCGCCTCGCCCTCCCTCCAGAGGCAGAGGAGGAAAGGGAGCTAGCGGCCGAGGCAGCAAGCCCTCGGGACACCAGAAGCAATGAAGTGCTTCCAGTGGGAGGAAGACTCCGCCAATTCCAGGATCGTTGGACCTTCGATCCCTGGGCACACAGCATCGTCAAGAAGGGTCTAGGCTGGAGTTGGACTCAACCACCCCCAACATTCCAGCAGTTCTTCCAACAATCAACCCCCCTTCTGGAAGAATATGTCCTAGATCTCTTGAACAAGAAGGTGATAAGGAAGGTAAAGTCCACCAGGTTCCAAGGAAGACTGTTTTGTGTCCCCAAGAAAGACTCCGACAAACTCAGAGTCATTCTGGACTTATCCCCCCTCGACAAGTTCATAGCGAACGACAAGTTCAAGATGCTGACTCTTCAACAAATAAGGACCCTTCTGCCTCGAGGTTCTTACACGGTCTCCATAGACCTGGCGGATGCCTACTGGCACGTTCCAATGAACCATCACGCTTCCTCCTACCTAGGATTTCGACTCCAAAGGAAAAGCTACGCCTTCAGGGCCATGCCCTTCGGCCTCAATGTGGCCCCTCGGATCTTCACAAAGCTGGCGGACGCCATAGTACAACAGCTCCGCCTCCGAAACGTCCAGGTGATGGCCTACCTCGACGACTGGCTAGTTTGGGCTCCATCGCCCGAGGATTGTGTAAAATCCTGCAACAAAGTCACCCAGTACCTAGAACACCTGGGATTCAAGATAAACGAGAAGAAATCTCGCCTCTCTCCAGCTCAGAAGTTCCAGTGGTTAGGAATCCAATGGAACCTTCAGTCACACCGCCTTTCCATCCCCCAGAAGAAAAGGAAGGAAATAGCAGGGTCTGTCAAGCGACTACTGAAATCCAAACGGATTTCAAGACGCCAGCAGGAACGAGTTCTAGGCTCTCTACAGTTCACCTCAGTAACAAACCCAGTGCTTCGTGCACAGCTAAAGGATGCCGCGGGAGTCTGGAGACGTTCTGCATCCATCGCTCGAAGAGACCTCAAGAGACGGCTCCCAAACAGACTTCGACTTCTCCTCAAGCCGTGGTCGGAAGCAAAGGCCCTGAAAAGGTCCATTCCTCTTCAACACCCACCTCCATCACTCAACATCCACACAGACGCTTCGCTGGAGGGTTGGGGAGGTCACTCCCACCAAAAACAGGCTCAAGGCACCTGGTCTCCCCTGTTCAAGACGTTCCACATCAACATCTTGGAGGCCATGGCGGTCCTTCTAACTCTGAAGAAACTATCCCCGCCTCCCTCGATCCACATTCGTCTAACCCTAGACAACTCGGTGGTAGTTCGATGTCTCAATCGCCAAGGCTCAAGATCGCCCCAGATAAATCAGGTGCTTCTCCCAATCTTCCGTCTGGCAGAGAAGAAGAACTGGCACCTGTCTGCAGTTCACCTACAAGGATTCCGCAACGTGACAGCGGATGCTCTATCTCGAACAAACCCGATAGAGTCGGAATGGTCTCTAGACGCAAGATCATTCTCCTTCATCTCTCACCAAGTCCCAGAACTTCAGATAGATCTCTTCGCAACGAGCGACAACAATCAACTTCCTCGGTATGTGGCCCCGTACGAGGACCCCAAGGCAGAAGCAGTGGATGCCATGTCACTGGACTGGAACAGATGGTCCAAGATCTACCTGTTCCCTCCCACCAACCTTCTGCTAAAAGTCCTCTCCAAACTGAGAACCTTCAAAGGGACAGCGGCCCTAGTGGCTCCCAAGTGGCCCCGGAGCAACTGGTACCCCCTGGTCCTGGAGCTGCAGCCCAAGCTGATCCCTCTCCCGGGCCCAGTTCTCTCCCAACAAGTACAGAAGTCGACTGTCTTCGCTTCATCATCGAAAATCAAGGACCTTCATCTCATGATTTTCTCTCCCTAGCCGCAAAGAAGAGGTTTGGGATCTCGAAGAAAAGTCTAGACTTCCTCGAGGAATACAAGACCGAATCCACAAGACGGCAATACGAATCATCCTGGAGAAAATGGGTCTCTTTCGTCAAGACAAAAAATCCTAAAGAAATTACAATTGATTTCTGCATGTCCTTCTTCATTCACCTTCATGGACAAGGATTAGCAGCCAATACGATTTCAACCTGCAAATCGGCCTTGACCAGACCAATTCTGTATGCCTTCCAAATTGATCTGTCCAGCGACATCTTCAATAAACTACCGAAAGCATGTGCTCGTCTACGCCCAGCACCCCCACCGAAACCGATCTCCTGGTCATTAGACAAGGTGCTCCATTTCGCCTCCAACTTGGATAATGATTCATGCCCTCTCAAGGATCTGACTCAGAAAGTTATATTTCTCTTTGCTCTTGCTTCGGGAGCCCGAGTCAGCGAAATAGTGGCATTATCAAGAGAAGAGGGTCACATCCTGTTTACTGATACAGGAGACATTACCCTCTCCCCTGATCCGACGTTTCTCGCCAAAAATGAATTACCCACCAAAAGATGGGGCCCCTGGAGAATATGCCCCCTGAAGGAAGATGTCTCTTTATGCCCAGTAGAGAGCCTCAAGGTCTATCTTCGCAGAACTTCGAACTTTGGTGGAGGCCAACTCTTCAAAGGAGAAACATCGGGCAGCGACCTGTCACTGAAACAATTAAGAGCGAAAATCACCTACTTCATTCGCAGAGCGGATCCTGACAGTACACCCGCCGGTCATGATCCTAGGAAAGTTGCATCATCTCTGAATTTCTTTCAGAGTATGGACTTTGAAAGCCTTAAAAGCTTCACAGGCTGGAAGTCCTCGCGCGTTTTCTTTAAACATTATGCGAAACAAGTGCACGAAGTCAAACATTTTGTGGTAGCCGCAGGTAGTGTTATGAAACCTGCACCTAACTCTGCATAGAACAGTGAGTTACTTGGGACTCTAACTCTTCGGGTGCCTATGTTGACCCTCGAGCGATACATAGTGATGTCGAAAACACTTAGTGCTTTTATAACTGTTCTTATCCCAGGTGAAATGTCATAATTGTCACACAAGTGCCGCATGCCCTGAGCATGATGTATTTTAATCAAAGACTAACGTTCCTCGAGAACGAGTGCCTACTAATAAATTTGAAATTCCTTTTCAGATTCAAGACCAAGTCTTTATTACTATGTACATTATAATTACTGTAAATGAACTTTACTTATTGCTGCAATTCATTTAATTTCTGCATTTGTGAAATAAAATTTCTATTTTATTACCTGTGCGTCTCAATCAGCTCCTACTTACTATGAAATACATGCCTGTCATAGTTTTATTATCCCCTTTTCCTTATGGTTCATGGAGAAATTAAGATACTAACCCTTAATTTATATTCACTCTGACTATGTAATGTTCCAATACGAATACTTACTCTTCATACCCTGGAGATGAAACCAACCTTCTCAGCACACAGTGTCCAACCACCACCGGTCTGCTTTTCAGAATGTTCCTATACGAATGCCAAACATTCAGCTTCATCTCCAAGTTCTTCAAGTTCTTCTATCAGGGTGAATAGCCCTTCAATACCACTTTGACGTCGGCATGGCCCGTGGGAACTTCACTGCCAAGGGGGGCAGGAAGATTCTTCCCTACGGTTCTTTACTAAGATTACTATGCTATTTTGTCAAAGCCCTTGGCACTTACTAATAGGGAAAAATCTACCACGATACATTGATTCTCTGGTATTCTTCCATCAGGACGCCATGGCTTGAGCCCAAAAAACGGATTTTGAGCGAAGCGAAAAATCTATTTTTGGGTGAGATAGCCATGGCGTCCTGATGGACCCTCCCTGCTACTTCGTCCAGTTTTTAGGTCCCACCCTGCTCTGCTGTATCATGGTGATCGGCAAGCAACTGGCTTCAGGATGAAGACGGTCGTGACGTCATTTAAGCAATGGCGCCCGTTTGTTTACGTCTCGAGTACCAGAAGTAGCCACGGATGAGATTAGCTATGGAACGGCTCCCAGCTATTCTCAGCCCTTACACACCGAAGCATTAACTCTGTTCGGGGTGTAGATAGCTATGTGGCGCGTTAATACATGCGTCCCCTGTTGATATACGATGTCTCAAAAGGGAAACCTTTAGGATACTCGCTCCAGAAGTTAGAATTCTGTGATAACCTGTGGTTAAATTCTCTGGGAATATCTTAGTAGTTATTTACCCAAGGAAGCTACCAAAAAGGAACCTTCCATCAGGACGCCATGGCTATCTCACCCAAAAATAGATTTTTCGCTTCGCTCAAAATCCGTTATATATATATATATATATGTATGGATGTATATATACATACCCACACACACACACACACACACACACACACACATATATATATATATATATATATATATATATATATATATATGACTTCCGGAAATGAGTAAACCTTCATCTTTTTTCAGTGAATCTTTCCACTAATTTAATAGCTAGGCTATTTAGGGAGGCAAAGCGCTTCCCTTGCTTAATGATAACGATAGCATAGCTTAGGCCATCGGGTAATTAATAGTTGCCCTTTTTAGAATGTCATTGCCTTGCAAATGCTATAATCTAGTTTATGCAATAATGATAAGAAAAGTTTCAATGTGTTATTTACGTCCATAGGCATGAAGCAAGTTGCATCAGTTTTGGAAAGGTTTGGTTTAAAATTGTTATGAGAGGAGCTTTTCTTAAGCAAGTGAATTATAAACAGAATTCAGATGCCAATGAGGTTTATCCAGGTATGTGATAATTCAGAAAACGAAAATGAACGAGCGGTAGGATACAGTGGCATTGAAGAAAAAGACACGCACGTACAACAAATGCATATGCTATAAGAGAGCAGTCGAAAATCTAAGAGACCTAATAAATAGGTTATTATTCAACCCTGAACAAGAATGGCAGATAACCACACTATTACCAAGGCACACAAGTGTAAACACACACCAACAGACTAGTGAGGTGACCCAACTTGTTGTAACTTGAAAGTTGCCGTTTTCAACTGAGAGGTAAGACTTTCCAAAATTGACGGCCGAGTTATGGGTTTCAATCAATCAAAGTTTTTTTTTTTTGAGAGAGAGACTTCGACGAAGACAGGTATGAGTGGTCAGAAAAAGAAAATACCATACAAGTTATTAGGCTCCTTGGTGGATGATTCATCCTGTAATGGAGTTGACCGGTGGCCTCCAGATTATCATAGAAATTTTAGTGAAATGAAGGACGGCCATTAGAGAGAAGGTTTAATGAAAGAAAATTATCAACCAAAAATCCAAATGGATGAGTTACTATTAAGTTTTGAAATGCGCATCTACTAAGATTGTGCTACTTTTGCAAGTCCGAGTACCAACATACCAGGTGATGATATAGTAATTGCCTATAAAAATATCCATATTTATGTGGCTATCTGTTCAATGATTATTTTGCTCATTGGCTGATGTACTGATAGCGATACAAAGTATTCTCAAATTTTTCCCGAGAATTGCTCGAAATCAATTGCTTAAAAACAAAATCCTCGAAATAAATTGCTTGAAAACCTAATTCTTGAATTCCCAGTTCCTCGAAACACACATTTCGCAAAAGCAAATGACTTCGATCATTTTGTGTTTACAATTGGCTTTACAATGACTAAGGTAAATACAAAAAAAAAAAAAAAAAAAAACCATTCAATCGCCACTAAAATTAATAAATTCATTTGTCTTACAATTAGAATAGAAAAAAAAAATATATTCGTTTCTGTATTATTATGTGACATTGTGAGAAACACTTCTTAAATATTCCTCAACATTTCCAGTGTCATCATAGTTAGGTTTTTTTTTCTTTTCATATTGTCTACTGCTGCAGTACCACTCACTTCCATTGAGGCACATAATAACATGTTCTTCTACCTTCTCTATTAATTTAGCAGCTTCATTTCACTAGCATCTGTATGATTACGATTTCCACTTTGTTTCATGATTCTGTCATCGACAGTAATGACACAAGCATAGCATTTTTTTTCTTAGACATTTCACATTTGCAATATATCTTATTGCTCACTTATTTATCTTCAATATAAAGGAAGCCATCCAAACACAATTCTTCTCCCTTTCTGCTTTCTACACAACTTAAATTCAACTTGATGGTTAGTTTTCAGAAATAATGATGAAAAAAAAAATACATATAAAAAGGTTAAGAAAACAATGTCATTAACATTTAATATATAGGTATGTAATTATTGTTCTTAACTCTAGTATTTTTAGTGCACTAAAATTAAGAAGGTTTAGAATAGAAAGTTATTAATAGTTGAGAGTCAGAGCTATATAGTAATGGTGTTTAAAGCTTAAGTATTTGAATGAACGTTTAAAAAATGTGAATCAGATTTCAAGTAGTTTAAAGTATTAGCATTGGCTTCCGATCAATCTGTCTTTCGAGGAATTGATAGTTCGAGAAATAATTTTTCGATTGATTGATTCCGAGCATTTTCTCGAGCAACTGATCTCGAGTAATATACCAGGAATCTTCTTAAATGTTTGCCAGAAGAAAACATGCCCGAGAAATAACATATTTAAGGAAAAGCCGTGTCCACCAACTCCAGATCCAGGAAAGAGTATAACAGAATCAGCATGGTTCAGAGTGTTGGTGATTCATGAGTTTGCCAAAATCCATGAGAGTCTTCATTGATGTTGACGTGAAACCTTTTTGGTTAAGAAGTAGAAAATCTTTAGAAAATTATATAAAATATTGTCATGCTTGTAACTGTTTCAGAGAACATAAAAACACTGTACCGGAAGCTAGAAAGTGGCCTGTGATTCCTATTAAATGTTTTAGGGTGCATATGGATGTGGTAGTACCATTGCCTACTGGTATAACACTATATAAGTACATATGTGTATTTGCGCATGCATTTACTCATTACACTCATACTTATGCAATGCTGCATAAATTAGCGAATTCATTAGCCCAGGCGCTGTGCTCTTTCATTACTAGGTTTGGTTGCCTGAAATTTTTATGTGTTAATGGTCTAAAGTTATTAAGGTGGTGAAATCGGTCACTGACTTACGAAAATTGAACACTTTTTAGTAACCGCATATAGGCCTTAAGCTAATTGCTTGGTTGAATTACATAATAGAAAAGTGGTGCAAATTTTACTTTACTTAGTGACTGATGACCCAATTCATTGGCACGTCATGCTTCCTACAGTTGAGCAAGCTTTTAACTTTGCATATAATGCCTCGCTCAGGGGTACACCTTTCTTTATAGCTTATTGACAGGATACTGTGTTACTGTATACGGTCTTGAGCAATACCGTGTCTATTTACTAAATCTCTTAAGAGTAATGAATACCAGTGAAATATTTTTGAAAAGAGCTAATGAAAAACACAGCTCAAGGTATGATGGTTGGGTCAAAACCGCACCGGTAAAAGTATTTGTGGCCGATCATGTGTATTTGAAACGATTATAACCTAGGAAACACAAACTAGAGCCAGTGTATTTGGATTCGTACCAAGTAAAGATGGTTAAGTCTACCACAGTAGGGATACAAACCATTTTTGATAGCGCAGTGTCTGAGCATCGTCAGGCACATACATGTGGTTCCGGTAGAAGTAGTTTTCAAAAGTGTCAATCAAAGCGTATCTCCTGACACTAGCATTACGCGACAATCCTCGAGTTGATGAGTAGGACTTTTTTTTTTTTTGGTGGGGGGGGGGGAATGGCTCCTGTTGTTGTTTAAACCGACATCATTCCTTCCTTTGACGTGTTCATAATAAACTTTGTGATAATAATGTGTTCTTATGTGGGTGCTTAATGTAGAAGTAAAGTGTTGTAATAATTTTTCTGAGTGTAGCAATACGTATGATATACTGCTGAGTGAACCTAGAAACAAAGAGAGGTTAAATAGGTCAGGTGTGATCCATCACGCGTTTGCTGTATTATTGATATTTATATGATTCCTGGTTGCTGGGGCCGGGGCTATTCCCGAAGGGCATGTGGCTACCGGATTAAAGTTCAGCCTCGAAGAAAGGCAGTGTTAGAGAATGTGTAGATGTGAATACCTTATACTTAAGAGTTATAAGAGAAGGGCAAGAAGCTGAATAATTTTCTTGGGAAAACGGCTAGTGGCCATGGATTGATAGTTACAATTGCAAGTGTAGTAGTGATTTTAAAAATGGCAAAACGGTGCTTGTGAGTTGTGTTGTGAAATTGTGCCGTAAACCCAGACTAGAAAAATCGAGGGATGAAGGAGTATCTATTCCGTATTGCCGAAACCAGGAGGTTATTGATTAGGTTTTGTAATACTGATATTGATATTATTTTTTTTTTTACTTTGGGTATTTTGTATTATAGTTGCAGATGTCAAAATAATAAATGAATGATATTATTTAATATTATATTGTGTAAATTTTTACATGAATATTTTTTTGTGCAAGGTATCTATATTTTGGGTGATTACTATGTATATTTTATGTTCCATTTCTGTATAGTACATCCCATGCCCTATTCCGGGTCGGAGTGTCCTCCAGATATCATAGACTAGAGGGGGCAAGTGCGCACCTCCACCCAGAGTGAGGAGTATGGGGGTGGGGCGGGGTGAGTAATATCATAAGCCTTGTATGAAAAATATGTTGAAGTATGTTTTATACAGTGAGATTAATAACCTTCCTAAGAGTACTATGACTGTTGTAAATTGTTGTCCGCGATCACTGATCTCTCTTATAGGTGACGTGTGTTACGTCACATAGGTGATGTGTTGTAAGCCTATTGGTGAAAGTATATTTCCACCACAGAGGAGATTTCCACAAAATCTAACAATTCAGCATATCGACAGAGCAATACTGTATTTAGTTGCTCAGAGGGGTAAGTAGTACCTTTCGAGTGATCACAAGAACAAGAAGGTACTCGTCTAAAGAGTATCGGGTTATGTAAAGTGTATTTACGAACCATTTTATAAAGTGAAAAAACCCACGTTCCCATATTTCATTATCCATTATCTGTCGACATGGGACACACACACATATATATATATATATATATATATATATATATATATATATATATATATATATATATATATATACATACATACATACATACATACACAGACACAAACACACATATATATATATCATATATATATACACACATGTGTATACATATGTAAAGAGAGAGAGAGAGAGAGAGAGAGAGAGAGAGAGAGAGAGAGAGAGAGAGAGAGAGAGAGACCAAAAGTAACAACCAAGTATATCTCCATATGTTTGCTCAAATATTCATATATGTGTATTATAACATAAATTAGAAATATCAATATAACAGGGACTTACGATATAAGGTGCATAATTCTTAAGCTAAAATCTATATTTCACTAAAACAGGACAGCTCTAAAAAATCAAAATTTATGAAGCTTGCAGATATCTATGTATATGAATGCATTGAGTTTGTCCATCCCTTGTCCTAAATTAAAAATTATTATGTTAACGATTTTTAACAAAATTGGACTCTATGATGTTTTTTCATGATAAGTCCTTAAATGGAACCAATTTCTTTGCACATGACCAATTAATTCTGTAATTCTGATCTCTGGCGTTGAAAGAAATTGCATTGTTATCTTGAGCATATATTTTTTTCTTATGTTGTTCAATTCACATGAATTACATGGAATATGATACACATATCAAATTGTACTGTCTGGATAATTTTTTTTCATTGTGGTGCTGCTCTTAAATGGCACATTAGTATTGTTTTATTATTTTCTAATAACTGGGGAATATTAAAAGGTATTATTGTATGTCATTACAAGTAGTTCTTTTTTTTTTTTTTTTTTTTTTTTTTGCTATTGCTATTATTAACGAAGGTCTTTTTTTCTGATCTTACTGTATGATCTGATACAATTTTGTTATACCTTAATTTTATCTATATACTGAGAACAGCAAGCTTGTAATACTCTCAAAAACATAAAATGAAACAAAAAATATCACTTTGATCTTAGTAGAAATCCAGATGGGAAGAGATATCAGTTGATATTCTCTTTACAGTAGACTTGGCTATATTGTTACATCTGTTTAATAAAGCAATCGAAAAAAAGTTGACAATAATTATTTTCCAGCTCCACAGTAAAATCTACTGACAAGACTAAACTATTCCATCTGTGAAAAAGGTTATCAATATTTTCATTTATTGACCAAACTAATTATGCCAATAATATTTATAAAGCAATAAACATCATATGATAAGATGTTACTTAAGAATCTGCTTAAAAAAAACACAATATTTAGCAAGCTTAATTATGTTAATAATGGGTTTCCCATTGATTTACCAAACGTTTATGAATAGAACTTCATTATTAATTTCAAATTTACAATTTTTATACCTATTTTGATTATTTCTGTTACATTATTGTTAGTAAATGGTAAATTCAATTGCGAATTGCAGCCTTGAATATAGATATGAAATAAATGAGGTTAGAACTATAGGCAAAAACATTTAAAGTAATAAGATTGTATTAGATTATGTATTAAGAACAACACTAGAGACCTTATTCGGTAAAAACTATTGTGAATGATACAATACATAAAAGTTTTTCTTGTACTACATTATAGTATTGGTTTTAATATATTCCTTAATTATTAAAGAAGAATCAATGTTAATGTAGCATTTAAGATCAACAACAAAATGATTTTGTAAGGAATTCTCGTGATAGTAGGTTACAAAAGGATGTGTAACATATCCCATGGGATTTTTGTAAAATTTCTATATGGGCAAAGTCATCAACAAACTGGTGACATACTGTATGTAAAGGGTTATTAGGTCCTCTGCGTTACCATATAGTACAACATTGGATCCCTGTCTGATTGCCATTCATTCTAACTACGACTGTATTTAAACTTGATAGTTTAGCTTATTAAATGCACATCCTCTTTCGTTATACACCTAGCAACACTAATCAACATAAAAAACTCATTTTTGCTTAAGTGGATAACTGCTGTAATTGTTTAGTAACTACTTTCTACTTCACTTGGGTAGAAAAAATCCTTCACTGATGTTAAGCAGCTTTTCAAGGAGTAAGCCATCCAAAAAAAATAAACGGATTTTGAGCGAAGCGAAAAATCTATTTTTGGGTGAGATGGCCATGTCGTCCTGATGGAAGTTCCTATAGGGTAGCTTCCTAGGGTATATTAAAACTACGGCGATATTCCCAGAGAATTTACCTTAAGGTACCCAGAGTTCTAACTCCTGGAGCGAATATCCCTAATGAAAGGGATATCGCGACATATCAAAGGACGTATTCTTGACACGCCACATGGCAATCTGCACCCCAAACAGAGATTACGTATCGAGGGGTCAATTGGCAAGAAACGAAAACGGGAAAGAAAAAGGGGGAGCCGCTCCCAAGGCTCCCTATTCTCCAGTTTCGTAAGCGTGCCTGGCGCCATCTGTATTCCTTGTAGCGTACACGAGGTGCTACAGATACTGTTTGTAGGGAGGGGTCCTACAGCCCTTTCATAGAAAGGGAAGGGCGGGTCCATCAGGACGACATGGCCATCTCACCCAAAAATAGATTTTTCGCTTCGCTCAAAATCCGTTTTTTGGGCTCAAGCCATGTCGTCCTGATGGAAGTATACCAGAGCATTACTGTATCTGTGGATTCTCAGAACGTGCCGTACTCCCCGGAGGTAATTTTTCCCGGTCGACTAGACCTAGAGACCTAAGATGTTACCGTTATACATCTTTTCAACTAACCATAAACCATGTTAGAGCTTCCTGCCCCCTACAGGGAAGAGTCCTACTAGACTCTGGAAAAGTCTCGAAGAGTACATATGTATGAATACCAGGCAAGCTAATATAGTGGTCTCACCCTATATTAAGTAAAGCATAGTTTGTAAAGAACCACTGCGTCAATATGAAATATCGACCAGTTCTCCGCACAATACTAGTATTGGACAAAGGTTTATATCCGGATAGGAGGAAACTTGTAAAACCGCCACCGTCCCCATCTGGGACGGAGTCCTCCGGATAAGGGAAAGCATAAACCAATGCAACATAGCTTGCATACAGGAACAATCTATTAGAATTATCCCAGATAAATATACATAGAATGAATGCTCAATTATATCAATAAATTGACACAGGTGAAGGAGACGCAAGGTTCTCAAGAACAAGTATATTGATAGACAATAAACAGACAGGTTAACAACAATTCTATATATATATATATATATATATATATATATATATATATATATATATATATATATATAAGAAGAGTATAACCAAAACTTTAAGCATAAGTCTGATAGTAAACAGAAACTTGTTTATCTGAAAGAAAAAACATTAGTGCCACTTTTAACATACCGAGGTATGAAGGTAAAAAAAGTCTGTATTACTAATCAGTTACATTAGCGTTAGAAACGCTCGGCACACATGTCTGCACTTATGCTAGGCTCACCTTTGGAAGTGGAACAGTCAACGTGGGCACCTCAGTGCCCTCACTTAGTTTGTAGCACAGAATGTAACTACACACTCACCCTGGAATTAATTGTCCCAATTAAAACCACTGTTCCTCGCAGAGTTAAACAGCAGGGTTAACGACGCAACCCACTGCTACCACAGAACTCTTTAGTTGCTCCACTTGCTTCGCATAGTGGCGAAAGAACACTCTGGAAGACTTCCAGCCAGTGTATGAACGGAGATGTTCAAAATCCATACAATTAAGGAAATTTAAGGATGAAGCAACTTTACTGGACATAGAGATGCATCTCCTTTCAGAGGGCAGACTCTCCAGGGACCCCACCTGTTGGTGGGTAACTCATTCTTGGTGAGAAACAAAGGATCCGGAAACAGGTTCAGTTCTCCCCCATCCGGGAACTGAACACGACCTTCCTCTCTCGAGAGGGCTACAATCTCACTAACCCTGGCCCCGGACGCTTTCTCACCGCTAGGGAGAGAAAATCATGAGCTGCAGGATCCGGGTTTTCTGTAATGAAGCGCAGACAGAAGACTTCTAGACTCGCTGGGTCAGAACTGGATCTGGTAGCGGTAGAAACTTCAGTCGTAGTTCCAATGCCAGGGGGAACCACACGCTGTTCGACCACTTGTGGGTCACTATTGCCGCTACCCCCTTGAAGGATCTCAGTTGTTGAGGACCCTCAACAGAAGGTTGTGAGGAAGGAACAGATAAATCCTGGACCATCTGTTCCAGTCGAGGGACATCGCGTCCACTGCTTCCGCTAAGGGGTCCTCGTACGGGGACACGTACAGGGGCAACTTCTTGTTGTCTTTCGTCGCAAAGAGGTCTATCTGCAGTTCTGGGACTTGTTCAGATGAAGGAGAATGATCCTGCGTCTAAGGACCATTCCGACTCTATCGGTGTGAACCTGGATAGAGCGTCCGCTGTCACATTGCGGACTCCTTGAAGGTGAACTGCCGACAGGTACCACTTCTTCTTTTCCGCCCATCGGAAGATGGCCAACATCACCTGGTTGAGAGGTGGTGACCTCGATCCTTGTCGATTCAAGCATCTCACAACTACCTCGCTGTCCATCACCAACCTTATGTGGATCGAGTGACGCGGGGAGACTTTCTTTAAGGTAAGGAGCACTGCCATAGCTTCTAGAAAGTTTATGTGAAAGGTCTTGAATAGCTTGGACCAAGTCCCCTGGACTTTTTTCCAATGAGAGTGACCTCCCCGTCCCTCCTTCGAGGCGTCTGAGTGAATCGTCACCGACGGGGGAGGTGGCTGAAGAAGAACCGACTTCTTTAGAAGTCTGGCTTGGGACCAAGGCCTGAGAAAAGTACGTAGCCGAAGCGGAACTGGTCTTCTCAGATCTCTTCGCGCGTTTGATGCATAACATTTCCAAACTCCGGTTGCATCCTTTAGCTGTGCTCTTAGCACTGGGTCTGTCACCGAAGCAAACTGGAGAGAACCCAGTACCCTCTCCTGTTGGCGTCTTGATATCCTTTCGGAATCTAGAAGTCTCTTGACAGAACCCGCTATCTCCTTCCTTTTCTTCGCCGGGATGGAGAAACGGTGTGACATTAAGTCCCAGTGGATTCCCAGCCACTGGAACTTTTGAGATGGAGAAAGTCGAGACTTTTTTCTGTTGATCTTGAAGCCTAGATACTCTAGGAACTGGATCACTTGACTGGAAGCTTGCAAGCATTCTGTCTCGGATGCTGCCCACACCAGCCAGTCGTCCAGGTAGGCTACTACCTGAATTCCCTTTAGGCGTAATAGTTTGAGAGCTACGCTCGCAAGCTTCGTGAAAATTCTTGGGGCTATAATTAGCCCGAATGGCATGGCTCTGAAGACGTATAGTCTTCGTTGTAGCTTGAACCCTAGGTAGGGGGAGAGTTGACGGTTGATTGGAACGTGCCAATAGGCGTCTGACAAGTCTGTGGAGACGGAATATGCCCTCTTGGGCAGTAAGGTCCTTATGTGTTGCAGTGTTAGCATCTTGAATTTGCAATTCACTATGAACTTGTTGAGTGGCGACAAGTCAAGAATGACTCTGAGCTTTTCCGAGTCTTTCTTAGGAACACAAAACAGCCTCCCTTGGAATTTGAAGGAGAATGATCCTGCGTCTAAGGACCATTCCGACTCTATCGGTGTGAACCTGGATAGAGCGTCCGCTGTCACATTGCGGACTCCTTGAAGGTGAACTGCCGACAGGTACCACTTCTTCTTTTCCGCCCATCGGAAGATGGCCAACATCACCTGGTTGAGAGGTGGTGACCTCGATCCTTGTCGATTCAAGCATCTCACAACTACCTCGCTGTCCATCACCAACCTTATGTGGATCGAGTGACGCGGGGAGACTTTCTTTAAGGTAAGGAGCACTGCCATAGCTTCTAGAAAGTTTATGTGAAAGGTCTTGAATAGCTTGGACCAAGTCCCCTGGACTTTTTTCCAATGAGAGTGACCTCCCCGTCCCTCCTTCGAGGCGTCTGAGTGAATCGTCACCGACGGGGGAGGTGGCTGAAGAAGAACCGACTTCTTTAGAAGTCTGGCTTGGGACCAAGGCCTGAGAAAAGTACGTAGCCGAAGCGGAACTGGTCTTCTCAGATCTCTTCGCGCGTTTGATGCATAACTTTTCCAAACTCCGGTTGCATCCTTTAGCTGTGCTCTTAGCACTGGGTCTGTCACCGAAGCAAACTGGAGAGAACCCAGTACCCTCTCCTGTTGGCGTCTTGATATCCTTTCGGAATCTAGAAGTCTCTTGACAGAACCCGCTATCTCCTTCCTTTTCTTCGCCGGGATGGAGAAACGGTGTGACATTAAGTCCCAGTGGATTCCCAGCCACTGGAACTTTTGAGATGGAGAAAGTCGAGACTTTTTTCTGTTGATCTTGAAGCCTAGATACTCTAGGAACTGGATCACTTGACTGGAAGCTTGCAAGCATTCTGTCTCGGATGCTGCCCACACCAGCCAGTCGTCCAGGTAGGCTACTACCTGAATTCCCTTTAGGCGTAATAGTTTGAGAGCTACGCTCGCAAGCTTCGTGAAAATTCTTGGGGCTATAATTAGCCCGAATGGCATGGCTCTGAAGACGTATAGTCTTCGTTGTAGCTTGAACCCTAGGTAGGGGGAGAGTCGACGGTTGATTGGAACGTGCCAATAGGCGTCTGACAAGTCTGTGGAGACGGAATATGCCCTCTTGGGCAGTAAGGTCCTTATGTGTTGCAGTGTTAGCATCTTGAATTTGCAATTCACTATGAACTTGTTGAGTGGCGACAAGTCAAGAATGACTCTGAGCTTTTCCGAGTCTTTCTTAGGAACACAAAACAGCCTCCCTTGGAATTTGAAGGAGAATGATCCTGCGTCTAAGGACCATTCCGACTCTATCGGTGTGAACCTGGATAGAGCGTCCGCTGTCACATTGCGGACTCCTTGAAGGTGAACTGCCGACAGGTACCACTTCTTCTTTTCCGCCCATCGGAAGATGGCCAACATCACCTGGTTGAGAGGTGGTGACCTCGATCCTTGTCGATTCAAGCATCTCACAACTACCTCGCTGTCCATCACCAACCTTATGTGGATCGAGTGACGCGGGGAGACTTTCTTTAAGGTAAGGAGCACTGCCATAGCTTCTAGAAAGTTTATGTGAAAGGTCTTGAATAGCTTGGACCAAGTCCCCTGGACTTTTTTCCAATGAGAGTGACCTCCCCGTCCCTCCTTCGAGGCGTCTGAGTGAATCGTCACCGACGGGGGAGGTGGCTGAAGAAGAACCGACTTCTTTAGAAGTCTGGCTTGGGACCAAGGCCTGAGAAAAGTACGTAGCCGAAGCGGAACTGGTCTTCTCAGATCTCTTCGCGCGTTTGATGCATAACTTTTCCAAACTCCGGTTGCATCCTTTAGCTGTGCTCTTAGCACTGGGTCTGTCACCGAAGCAAACTGGAGAGAACCCAGTACCCTCTCCTGTTGGCGTCTTGATATCCTTTCGGAATCTAGAAGTCTCTTGACGGAACCTGCTATCTCCTTCCTTTTCTTCGCCGGGATGGAGAAACGGTGTGACATTAAGTCCCAGTGGATTCCCAGCCACTGGAACTTTTGAGATGGAGAAAGTCGAGACTTTTTTCTGTTGATCTTGAAGCCTAGATACTCTAGGAACTGGATCACTTGACTGGAAGCTTGCAAGCATTCTGTCTCGGATGCTGCCCACACCAGCCAGTCGTCCAGGTAGGCTACTACCTGAATTCCCTTTAGGCGTAATAGTTTGAGAGCTACGCTCGCAAGCTTCGTGAAAATTCTTGGGGCTATAATTAGCCCGAATGGCATGGCTCTGAAGACGTATAGTCTTCGTTGTAGCTTGAACCCTAGGTAGGGGGAGAGTCGACGGTTGATTGGAACGTGCCAATAGGCGTCTGACAAGTCTGTGGAGACGGAATATGCCCTCTTGGGCAGTAAGGTCCTTATGTGTTGCAGTGTTAGCATCTTGAATTTGCAATTCACTATGAACTTGTTGAGTGGCGACAAGTCAAGAATGACTCTGAGCTTTTCCGAGTCTTTCTTAGGAACACAAAACAGCCTCCCTTGGAATTTGAAGGAGAATGATCCTGCGTCTAAGGACCATTCCGACTCTATCGGTGTGAACCTGGATAGAGCGTCCGCTGTCACATTGCGGACTCCTTGAAGGTGAACTGCCGACAGGTACCACTTCTTCTTTTCCGCCCATCGGAAGATGGCCAACATCACCTGGTTGAGAGGTGGTGACCTCGATCCTTGTCGATTCAAGCATCTCACAACTACCTCGCTGTCCATCACCAACCTTATGTGGATCGAGTGACGCGGGGAGACTTTCTTTAAGGTAAGGAGCACTGCCATAGCTTCTAGAAAGTTTATGTGAAAGGTCTTGAATAGCTTGGACCAAGTCCCCTGGACTTTTTTCCAATGAGAGTGACCTCCCCGTCCCTCCTTCGAGGCGTCTGAGTGAATCGTCACCGATGGGGGAGGTGGCTGAAGAAGAACCGACTTCTTTAGAAGTCTGGCTTGGGACCAAGGCCTGAGAAAAGTACGTAGCCGAAGCGGAACTGGTCTTCTCAGATCTCTTCGCGCGTTTGATGCATAACTTTTCCAAACTCCGGTTGCATCCTTTAGCTGTGCTCTTAGCACTGGGTCTGTCACCGAAGCAAACTGGAGAGAACCCAGTACCCTCTCCTGTTGGCGTCTTGATATCCTTTCGGAATCTAGAAGTCTCTTGACGGAACCCGCTATCTCCTTCCTTTTCTTCGCCGGGATGGAGAAACGGTGTGACATTAAGTCCCAGTGGATTCCCAGCCACTGGAACTTTTGAGATGGAGAAAGTCGAGACTTTTTTCTGTTGATCTTGAAGCCTAGATACTCTAGGAACTGGATCACTTGACTGAAAGCTTGCAAGCATTCTGTCTCGGATGCTGCCCACACCAGCCAGTCGTCCAGGTAGGCTACTACCTGAATTCCCTTTAGGCGTAATAGTTTGAGAGCTACGCTCGCAAGCTTCGTGAAAATTCTTGGGGCTATAATTAGCCCGAATGGCATGGCTCTGAAGACGTATAGTCTTCGTTGTAGCTTGAACCCTAGGTAGGGGGAGAGTCGACGGTTGATTGGAACGTGCCAATAGGCGTCTGACAAGTCTGTGGAGACGGAATATGCCCTCTTGGGCAGTAAGGTCCTTATGTGTTGCAGTGTTAGCATCTTGAATTTGCAATTCACTATGAACTTGTTGAGTGGCGACAAGTCAAGAATGACTCTGAGCTTTTCCGAGTCTTTCTTAGGAACACAAAACAGCCTCCCTTGGAATTTGAAGGAGAATGATCCTGCGTCTAAGGACCATTCCGACTCTATCGGTGTGAACCTGGATAGAGCGTCCGCTGTCACATTGCGGACTCCTTGAAGGTGAACTGCCGACAGGTACCACTTCTTCTTTTCCGCCCATCGGAAGATGGCCAACATCACCTGGTTGAGAGGTGGTGACCTCGATCCTTGTCGATTCAAGCATCTCACAACTACCTCGCTGTCCATCACCAACCTTATGTGGATCGAGTGACGCGGGGAGACTTTCTTTAAGGTAAGGAGCACTGCCATAGCTTCTAGAAAGTTTATGTGAAAGGTCTTGAATAGCTTGGACCAAGTCCCCTGGACTTTTTTTCCAATGAGAGTGACCTCCCCGTCCATCCTTCGAGGCGTCTGAGTGAATCGTCACCGACGGGGGAGGTGGCTGAAGAAGAACCGACTTCTTTAGAAGTCTGGCTTGGGACCAAGGCCTGAGAAAAGTACGTAGCTGAAGCGGAACTGGTCTTCTCAGATCTCTTCGCGCGTTTGATGCATAACTTTTCCAAACTCCGGTTGCATCCTTTAGCTGTGCTCTTAGCACTGGGTCTGTCACCGAAGCAAACTGGAGAGAACCCAGTACCCTCTCCTGTTGGCGTCTTGATATCCTTTCGGAATCTAGAAGTCTCTTGACAGAACCCGCTATCTCCTTCCTTTTCTTCGCCGGGATGGAGAAACGGTGTGACATTAAGTCCCAGTGGATTCCCAGCCACTGGAACTTTTGAGATGGAGAAAGTCGAGATTTTTTTCTGTTGATCTTGAAGCCTAGATACTCTAGGAACTGGATCACTTGACTGGAAGCTTGCAAGCATTCTGTCTCGGATGCTGCCCACACCAGCCAGTCGTCCAGGTAGGCTACTACCTGAATTCCCTTTAGGCGTAATAGTTTGAGAGCTACGCTCGCAAGCTTCGTGAAAATTCTTGGGGCTATAATTAGCCCGAATGGCATGGCTCTGAAGACGTATAGTCTTCGTTGTAGCTTGAACCCTAGGTAGGGGGAGAGTCGACGGTTGATTGGAACGTGCCAATAGGCGTCTGACAAGTCTGTGGAGACGGAATATGCCCTCTTGGGCAGTAAGGTCCTTATGTGTTGCAGTGTTAGCATCTTGAATTTGCAATTCACTATGAACTTGTTGAGTGGCGACAAGTCAAGAATGACTCTGAGCTTTTCCGAGTCTTTCTTAGGAACACAAAACAGCCTCCCTTGGAATTTGATGGACTTCACCCTTCGGATCATATTTTTCTCCAACAGTTCTTGAACGTACTCCTCCAGAACGGGGGTGGAGTGTTGGAAAAAACCGAGGGCACGGGGGTGGAGTGCTGTACCAGCTCCAGCCCAGTCCGTTCTTGAGTAGGCTGTGGGCCCAGGGATTGAAGGTCCACCGATCCCGAAAAATTCTGAAGTCTCCCTCCTACCGGCATCATCTCACTTGGACTGCCGTCCTGAGGTCTTGCCTCCCCGACCGCGACCGCCCCTGAATCCCCTTCCCCTTGAGGGGCGCCTAGACGAGCCTCAGGCTGCTCCTCTAGGCTTTGCTCGAAAGGAAGTAGACTGCCCTTCGAACGTTGGGGTGAACACCGTGGACTGTGTCGACACGGCCTGGGGTACCCACTGGAAAGTGGTCGGGGTTTGTGCCACCATCTGGGGCACTGAAGGCATCGGCAACTGCTGTTGCTGTTACTGATCAACTAGCTTGGCTGGCCGAGACGGTAGCCTAGGCCTTTTAGTCTTCCTCTTCGGTTGGGGACCCTCATCCGGGGAAGACTTTCTCTTGATAGACAGGCCCCACTTTTGGAGAAGCTTTCTATTCTCCGTGGCGGCCTTATCCACAACTTCTTTGACCAATTCGCTAGGGAAAAGGTCTTTGCCCCAAATGTTGGAGAAGATTAGTTTCCTTGGCTCGTGCCTCACCGTAGCCGAGGTGAACACGAACTCCCTACAAGCTCTCCTCGCCCTGACGAAGCTGTAAAGATCCTTCGTCACTGTGGCCAGATGAATCTTGGCCACTACCATGAACATTTCATGGACCTTGGGGTCACTTGCCATCGTCTCAAGAGTGGTCTGAAGAGACATTGAGGCAGACAGTCTTTCTTTTGTCTCGAGCTCTCTCCGCAAAAGAAAGTCAGACAGCTTAGGGAGGTTCTCACCGAACTGACGTCCGGCAATATCAGCCTCCAACTTCCCGACTGAGAAGGTAAGATGGACGTCCTTCCAGTCCTTGTGGTCCATGGGTAGGGCCAGCGACAAGGGTTTACACTCCTCCAGAGAGGGGCAAGGCTTGCCAGCCTCGACTGCTTTTAATACAGCCGCAAACCCTTTCTGCAAAAAGGGGAAGGCTCTAGCAGGAGAGGACACAAAGGAAGGGAGCTTCTTACTCAATGCAGTAACATTTGAGTTTGTGAAGCCCCTCTCTTTCATCGAAGATGAAAGCAAAGCTTGAGCCTTAGCATGGTCCATCACTATGACCTCCTTCGGCTCTGTCTCCTCCTTTGAAGCTGGTTCCTTCCTCAACCGGACATAACAGTCCGGATATGACCCTTTGCTGGGCCAGAATTCCACTTCCTCAAGGGGAACTGAACCCAGCTTATCCGACATGACGATCTTTCCAGTCGTCATCGGCATGTGCTCAGCATATCTCCACGGGTAAGCATCTGAGCACAAGGGAAGGTCTTTCACATTGAGCCTTTTCTGGGGCCCACGTGATGCTGCAAGCTTCTGCATCCGCAGTTCCATTGCAGCCGCCTTCTCCATATTCTCCTTCTGCATTTGTTGGATCATTCCAACAATGGAGGAGAGGGCCTGTCCCAGCTCTACTGGGAGAGCGGACGATGTTGAGGGAATAGGTTCAGGGATCAGAACCGGAGCAGCCGACACCTCGTTGGCTTCTTCCTCTACGATGTCTGGGGCTTGATCTTCATCCTGGCCTGCTGCCAGGAGGTCTTCCTCCAGACGCTCGGACACGTCTGACATCCTGTCGCCCAACTGGATGTCTTGCACGGCGACCGCCATTTCAGCATCCACCTGGATCTGAACTAGGGGGATCTCCTCTTGAGGCTGGGGAATCACTGCATCAGCTGAAGCCCTAGGGAAAAGGTAAGCCCTCATCTTCTCACTTGGAAGATAAGGTCCAGAGATGTTCTTCTGGAAGCCCCTTACTCAGGTGCGAAGCTTCCCCCTTGCTATATCCCTTGATTCCGCTGTCCTAGGGGAATCAAAAGCTTCAGTAATCAGGTTAGAGCACACGGTACATACCTGGGGGTCCCAATACCGGAGCTCACCTTTGGAGACAGCGCATGCTGCGTGCCTCCTACATAATCCATGTCCGCAGAGGTTCTTACTGCGGACGTTGCAGAAAGCACTTCCGCACTTCGGACGTACCTCCTGCAAAGAGAAGAAAATTTCCATGAGTATCAAGTGAACTATGTATCACTGGATATGCACAGTTTAGCATAACAATTCAGAAAGGAAAGATACACACTTGTGTTTCCCTCACAACCAATTGTTGCAGCCTTCCAGATAATAAAATCGAATGGTTAATCTCTTCTAGAATAACCAATGCCAAGTTTCCAGAGGAAACAGGTGGAGCTCACACCTAAGCAATGATTTTAAAATCCTGGATAATAGACAAGAAAGAACTCACTTTCTTATCTGTAAGGCAACAGCAAAGGGCTGTGCAAGACAACACAAAAGTGTTAGAACACACAGTGCTGTACCAAAACTTATACTATAGTTTTCCTCTTACAGTATATGTTATACTGAAGAATACTGGTACAGTATAGGAGGTTATGTGCCGGCCGGCACTTGCCGGGCACACACCATAACTAGCTTTAAAGTATACTACTTAACAGCTATAAGGCGGCAGAACGCTGGTTCAAATGCATGTGCCGGCCGGCAACAGCCCATGTCGGCTACACAAGGTAGCACACGGCTGCCGGCCACACTCCTGGTGACCGGCAGACAAGGGCTGACATTAGCCGGCCGGCAAAGGCACACAACCGATGCCAGCCAGCAGCAAAGGAACCAGAGGACTACGACTGCCCGGCTGCCGGCCTCATAGGCCGGCAGCCGGGTCGGGTACAGCACTAGAAGAAAACAGAATGGATGCCGGGATAAGAGCGTAAACAACCTCCAAGCCCGGCAATCCGAAAGAGTGCATAAAAGGAAGGGGAGAATCTAATTCAGTCTTCCTGACCAATGCCGTCTGACTCACAGGCAGGCATGGATAAGGGACCAAGGGAGGTCCGGGCAGCACTCAAGCAGAAGACCCCTGCCGGCCGGCAGACTCTGCCGGCCGGCAAAGGACTGAGTCAATTCCACATCCTAACCTATCCTAGGTCCAGATGTAGAATGACGTACAGTACTGTAATGGCTAGGCCATTACGGAGATAGAGGGGGAAGGGACAAAAGAGGGTCCTACCAACCTTGCTTTAGTGAAGGATCACCCTCAGCCAAGGAAACTCATCTTACCCTAAGGGAGATCCAAGGAGGGAGGCCAGCAATACTTGCCAGCTCCCAAAGAACCAAAGCAAGGAAGGTGTTGCAACTCTCAGGGAAAGAATCTTATCCTTCCATCGAGAACAGCAACAAGGACTAGTCTGCTAGATCACAAAAGAAGGAATCATCTCGTACAGAAACCTTCGGTAGTGACCTAAGGAGGCTAAGCCTCCTATGTCTGTGTCAGGTCAGCGAGGGAGACTCTACCCCAAGCCAGACGAACACAGACTCAGACTAAAAACTCTGTTGTTCTGTCCCACTCTGAAACCAGACTTACTGGAACAGGAAGGTACAGTAACACCCCAGTATAGTTTTATCGAAAGTTAATTCAGATAAACCACTTAGGGATAAGCCCAAGGCTTAAACAGAGGGAAAGCGATTGCATACCTTCTCCGAAGAAAAGAAAGCAACCGGGGAGTATGAGAAAGTATACTAAGGCTCCATAAGCAACTTAGCCTAGGCACCAAGAGAATCGATTACCTAAATCACCGAAACTCACTCGTATACTATCTTGGAAATATTCAACATAATCTTTAATGTATAAAAAACAGCCTAAAGCTTCAATAAAATTTTAATACACTCGGAAAACCAAAATCATGCAGAAAGTACTAGGACCAAACAACTAGGCTACATGGCCTAGCGTAGGCCATAGTTGGCGAATACTTCGCCAAAAATAATACTAAAGCACGAAAGGAAATCCTATGTAACGCTAAATAGCTAAAATTTATTAAAGCAAAACAATCGGGAATGTCGCTCTGGCTAACTAAAACTCATACCTAGCGAGCGACAGCGTCCATGACGCCTCCGGTAGGCTACGGCTCTTATAACAAAGATTAATCCTATTAATCACTTAAAAATTTACCAAGAGCCTACATTTATACATAAAAGAAATGGTACTCAACTTATCAGAGGCCGACGAAGTTGGAGAAGCCATGAAAAGCTGAATAAATCCAAGATTTGCGAGAAACACAGGAAAAAACACAGAGTTGTTAAGCTATGCAAAAAGGAATACAGATGGCGCCAGGATTGGCGCAATGCACGCTTACGAAACTGGAGAATAGGGAGCCTTGGGAGCGGCTCCCCCTTTTTCTTTCCCGTTTTCGTTTCTTGCCAATTGACCCCTCGATACGTAATCTCTGTTTGGGGTGCAGATTGCCATGTGGCGTGTCAAGAATACGTCCTCTGATATGTCGCGATATCCCTTTCATTAGGGATATTCGCTCCAGGAGTTAGAATTCTGGGTACCTTAAGGTAAATTCTCTGGGAATATCGCCGTAGTTGTAATATACCCTAGGAAGCTACCCTATAGGAACTTCCATCAGGACGACATGGCTTGAGCCCAAAAAAGCCAATTTACCTAGTGTTGGGGAGTTCCTTAGCATCTTCATCATGGTCTTCCGCTATCTTGGGTTAGGGCTCTCCTGTTTGAGGGTATAATCAGGCACACTGTTCTGTCTATTTTTTCTCCCTCTTGATTTTTCCAATAGTATTTCGGGAAGTCTTAATAGAAGGGACATAAATAACTCATATATAGGGAGGTTGCCTTTCCCTTGTCTGTTCCTTTATCTTCATTATTGTTATCTATTTTCAAACCCATTGCTACTTACGGCCTTCACTTGAAGAAGATGAGTTGTATGGATCGCTTTATAAATAATTGCATACATATTGTTACAGTTATTTTTATTTTAAAATTTGTTTTCACCTATAAGGAGGCTTTTAAAAACAGTGAGTATTAGCTTTACTATCGCCACCTAGTGTATTGAAATATCTGTGTACTGTTTGGTAATGTTAGAGACAATAAAGTTGCTTCTGGACTGTATGATATTTCAATATAATCAGACTCTTCATATTTTTTATATGCGGTGCTCATCTGAGCTGCTTTTTAAAAATTTTAAAAAGCCAATAATTTTCAACACAATTATATTTCTAGGGCTAGGAGTATGGTAGTTTATATAAGAGCGACCTGCTACTCATAAAGCCTGAATGAGGATGTCATGATATTCAGATCTTAAAAGCTTGCAGAAGGCATAAAATCTTTTATTTGTGTTCCATTAATCATAATGTTTTTACTGTGATGGCTTAGATACAAGAAGATGATAAAAAAAGCCTGATTTATCCTTATAGGTAATTACAATGTACACCATAGAGAATGGTGAAATTATTTTTTTCCTATTGATTTCAATATTGACAATTATTCTCCAGCTCTACAGTAAATTCTATTGACACGACCAAACCATCCCATCTATGAAAAATGGTTATCAATATTTTCATATATATGGTAGGAAAAAAAACAAACTAATAATGGACAATTCCTAGTACAGTGATGATTGTAGATGGACTTATTTGGAGAAACATGAGGCTTGCTATTTTTGGAACGGGCTCAAATTACATTTAACCAAGAATAAACATACTTAGCTAAGAGCTGTTGCTCAAGAGAGTTTACGTTTCAACTGAAAAAAAAAAAATAAAAAAAAAAATTTGATCATAAAAGAACCCCTTTTCTTACAAATCAAGAACAATCTTTGGTGTAAACATAACAGTTCCGCATATAATTAAACCCCATGTTTCTCTCATTCACTTTCCAAAGGATATGGCAACGCTGTTCTACTGTTGTACCTGAAACTAAGCAGAATAATGAGAAAAACCTATCTCAGTCCTCTTTTTCTGAGGCTAATCTAATTGGTTTAGCTTTTCAGACTCGTGTAAAACACTGTTACTGAAACTTGATGAGTAAGTACGTGTAAATCCAAATTTTATTTTTATAAAACATTCTTTTTTTTCACCTCTTAAGTTGTCTGTTAGTTTTCTCAGGTTAGCAAGGTAAATTTAATTTTGCACTTACTGGAGTATTGGTAATGTTAATCCATTCGATAAATGTACAGTATACGTGATAGCTTTAACCCTACCTATTATCGGCCTATTTCCATAAGTCACATGGTATCTAAGGTTTTATAACGTCTTTTGGAAAAACGTGTGAATAGTTATTCCGAAGGATATATATATATATATATATATATATATATATATATATATATATATATATATATATATATATATATATATATATATATATTAAAGTTAATCTTTCACAAAGGCCATGGAGCATGTGATGCACTTTTCGAAATTTCATATGTAATCCTTGAGTCCCTTGATTGTGGATAGAAAGTATGTTTAATCTGCCTTGATTTTAGGGCTGCTAGTAATTTGTCAGTTACGCGGCCCTTGTGATGGTTTTTTTTTTTTTCCCCAATACCATCACTAAATTTTAAGTAATAGGCGGCTGAGAGTGTGGTATTTTAATATCTGGTGATCCTTAGGTTAGTGTTCCTGAAGTGTCATATTTCATACAATATAGCATGATATGATGTTTGCTTTAGAAAACAAGCTCCTTGTATGAGTAGATGATACTACTCTCTTTTCTGAATGTAGATCTCTGGTTGCTGAGTCCCTTGATAGAGATCTTATAAAATTTAGTACATGATACAAATTATGGGGCCTGAAGTTGAAACCTAAATCAAAACTACGTGGAATTGTATGGATGTTGAGGACAATGGCTCCTTAACATCCAGATCTTCGCATTAATTATGTCTCTTTAATAATATACAGCTAATTTAAAGTTTTAAGTGTGATTCTTGATTAAAAATTGATTTTTCATAAATATATTCGGTCTATTTCGTCATTAATGGTACAAAGAACTGACGTTTTGAGAAAGTCATTCAACAATTTTGGTAATCCGTTGAATTTTTTTTCTCTAATTCTAACTTTTCTCGAATATTGCTCTCCTGTCTGGTCTGATACAATTTAGTGTTATCCTAATTTCTACGGTCTCTTAAATTTTTCATTCCTGATTTGGATATTAATCTGACACCGTCGTTTTGTTGGTTCTATATGCATAGTGTTTGAAAGTTTCCATTATTCACATAATCTATTTCAATATTTTTTTTCTCTTGACTATCCCATCCAGTACGCAGTTATTGGTTTGCAGTTAATTCTTAAAGTCATGCAGCATTCTCCATCATATGGCACAATACTACACAATATTCTAGAAGTTTTATTCAATTATTGTCCAGATTGATTGATGAATAACCTCCCTAGTCTGGCGGCTGAAACGCTAAATTTCAGAAGTGAGATAGCCAAATGCAGCAATGAAAAGGAGACGTTTTAGGTACGAAAACCAATGTTCCGCATATATTAGTTTCTTACCAAATTTATATCAACCATATCAAAAGTAACTGACTAATCTTGAGACTAATGTGGACATTTGTTAAAGGCATATTACCATGAACAATAATCCATGAGATATTTTAACAACTACTTATATTCTTAAGTGGTATAAACAAATGTTCCGTAGTTACTATTTCATCTGATACAACCTTCATGTTTATATGCTAATTTCTTTCTAATTGTGCAGCCAGCATCATCAGGGATATACTGTTTTCCAATTGTTACGTGACTTGATTTTGTTTTTTTCGGTTCTCAGGTTTTTTTTTTTTCTTCTTTTTTTTTGAGATGGTGATGGAGATGAATTTTAATAATTCTTGAAAATATATATAATAGTTATTCCTGTTGCAGAAATTGAAGTAATCTATTAAATGAAAAATGTCAGTATCATATAAATTGATTCTGACACTTTTTCTTAAATTCATATCATTATTCCTGGAGATTTTTTTTTTCTAACTTCCGAACTTATTCGAATTTCAATTTACAATAAAACAGTAGTTGCCATCAAAATAAGTAAACAAATGAGAAAGTAATTCAGCAGTCCACCCAAACTTCAGTAAATTTTGCTATTTGATTAACACTGGAGACGTAGTCTAATGATCACCGATGACTGACAGGTACAGTAATGAGACATAACTTTAAGTAAACTAAAATATTCAGTAAAGTACACTTTCTATTGTAACTTTCTATTGAAAAATCTAACATGATTTTATAATACATGTGATCATATACATTTAAAATTTAGCCCACATGAATTTTTATTGTTTTAGATTGGAGAACGGAGCTTTGTTTTTTTTTTTTTTTTCGTTAACTTTTAAGGTTAAAAAAAAAAATTACAGTCGAAGCTGTTAAGATGATTACCAAAGTGGATTATATATCGTGATTTAATTTCCATTTTAAGTCTTGATTTATTAAAACGACCATTCCACTGAGTTATAACAGTGAACTGGTGAACTGATTATACTAATAATGAGCAGCTGAGATTGACCAATAC
>NC_090750.1:48329834-48357334 GCF_036898095.1 Palaemon carinicauda | reverse complement strand
ATATCTGCATATCTTCATGAAAATGATCTATTTCTTCCTCTGTATGAGATATTGCCAGATATACTTTTTATTGGTTTGATAATCAATCAGTTAATTCAATCAATAAGACCATAAAATTCATTTGTTGCCTGGAAGACTATTGTCAATTAAAAATACTACATTTTCTTTGTTCCTTTCATGTCCAATGAAGAAAAATATATGACCCTCTTTTAACTATATATGATTCCCCGTACTTCTTTATCGTATTATATTTCAATTTATTTCTTTCAGCTCTTCTGATAATGCAGCAATAAATTCTTCCCTAAATGTGGCCTGTTCGACTGGGGGCCGAAACGGAGTTGCTGTATTCATGTATGGGATTTGGCCAATTTTTCATCAGTATGCTGGACCAGCTTTGCTGATCTTGGCACTGCAAAACGTGTATCACCACGTAAAGGTAGCAAATACTCAGAAAGGGTGCGCGCGCGCGCGTGTGTGTGTGTATGTATGTATATATATATATATATATATATATATATATATATATATATATATATATATATATATATACATATATATATATATATATATAATATATATAATATATTATATATATATATATATATATATATATATATATATATTCATCGCCATCAGCCATAACTTATCCTAAACAGGACAAAGGCCTCATATATGTCTTTTTTCTTAGGTAATCTATCAATCTTCTTCTCTTCCTTCCCCTGCTTCATTTGCAGTCTATAGTGACCCATTCAGTTATTCTTAATGTGCAAATATTATCTGTTATTTTCATTATATGTCATGTCCATGTCCATTTATCTTTATTACATGTTGTTAGAATACACTCTACTATATCTTGCTTTTGTATCCTTGTAGTTCTTTTCTGTCTCCTAGCGTTATTCTGATCATTATTTTTTTCATAGCTGATTGTGTTCTAAATCGTTATGTTCCAAGGCTTTAGTAAGGTTCTAAGTTTATGATCCATGAGATAATACTGGTAAGATCAGCCGATTAAATACCTTTCTCTTTAGAAAAAGTGGTAATTTGCTTATCATAATCAATAATTGTTTACCAAACGCTGTCCATGCCATTGTGACAGGCCAAGAGAAGGTTGTGACTCAAAGACAGGATGAAAGCAACTGAGTGAGTTTATTATAGAACACTCTCCTTTATATAGAAAAGCTCAAGGCAACAAGAAATTTCATGTTCAAAATCAACACCGTTACTGGTGAGAAAAACAGACATGTTTATTCAGGTTCTTTTTAGTGCGAGGGAAGTGCGAAGTGTCGTTGCGCAGGAAGACATGCGTTGCAGAGTGCAAGTCTGTCGGTATGGGATGTTTCGCTGGGGGCTTGTAAGTCTGGCGGAACAGAGTAAATTTTCCCATGACGTGACGTATGCGCTGGAGATCATCGGAGGAGGTTGTAAAAGGAAAAAAATTCAGCAGGGACGACCAACAAGTCGCCATACACCATTTCAGCTGCCGAGACGTCGAGGGCGTCTTTAGGAGTGGTCCTTAGTCCCAGGAGGACCCAGGGAAGCTGAGTAAACCAGTTGGAATCCTTGCAGCACGACATCAAAGCTGCTTTGAGGGTGCGATGAAAACGTTCAACTATTCCATTGGCAGCGGGGTTGTAGGCCGTTGTCTGATGTAGGGTGATGCCCAGGAGATTCGCTAATGATGTCCACAATTGAGAGGTGAAAGTGGTACCCCTGTCAGAAGTAATATGCTCAAGGATACCAAATCTTGCAATCCATCCTGAGAGTAAGGCTGATGTACATGAGGCGGACGTTGCAGTTTCCATGGGAATGGCTTCAGGCCAACGAGTGGAGCGGTCGATGACGGTAAACAGATAACGATGTCTTTGTGATGTGGGTAGGGGGCCTGCAACGTCAACGTGAAAGTGGGCGAAACGACGCTGAGGTAGAGGAAAGGTGCCCACTCCTGAATCCGTGTGTCGAAGTACTTTGGAAGTTTGGCAAGAAGTACAGGCATGGACCCAATCCTTAGCATCATTAGAAATACCGTGCCAAGTGAACTTCGTCTTCAGCAGCTGTGCGGTAGAACAGCACGAGGGATGTGAAAGGCTGTGAATGGAATCAAACACCTGCCGGCGCATGGGAGCAGGAATCCAAGGTTGCGGTCTACCAGTACTGACGTCACAGAGGAGGGTGTTGTTGGAGTCTTCGAGGGGGAAGTCTTCCCAACGGAGGGACGTGCAGGATGACCTACATGCTTGATACTCTGGATCATGTCGTTAGGCTTCAGCCAGGGCATTGTAATCCAATCCCAGTTGAACGGCAGCCAACGTGTTTCTTGACAGGGCATCGGCAACAGGATTTATTTTCCCAGGGACGTATTGAAGGATGCAATTGTATTCAGCCACGGCGGAGAGATGTCGGTGTTGACGGGCGGACCAGGTATCAGACTGTCGAGTGAAGGCGTGCACCAGAGGCATGTGGTCTGTGCGAATGACGATGGGCGTACCTCCTAAGTAATGGCGAAAATGACGGACAGCCAAGTGCACCGCCAGCAATTCGCGATCGAAGGTAGAATAATCCGATGCTGAAGAAGGCCAATGGGCGGGGCGAGCCGTTGACCACCTGCTCGAGTACTGCACCAATAGCGACGTCGCTGGCATCGGTGGAGAGAAGGAGAGGGGCATGTGGGATAGGAAAAGTGAGAGCCGCAGCGGTTGATAGGGCCTTCTTTGCATTGCAGAAGGCCGCTTCTTGAAGGGGACCCCACTTCAGGTCCTTTGGCTTGCCCTTGAGGGAGGCGTAGAGGGGAGCAAGAGTGGCGGCAATGGCTGGCAGAAAACGGTGATAATAGTTGATCATGCCCAAGAATTCCTGCAGAGCTTTGACGGTCGAGGGCGCAGGGAAGTCCTGAATGGCTGCTACCTTCTCAGGGAGGGGATGGACTCCTTCAGAAGTAATGCGGTGCCCTAAGAACGACACTTCGTTGGCGCCAAAGGTACACTTGTCGTACCGGACTACAAGGCCGATTTGTTGCAGGCGGTCGAGCAAGATGCGCAGGTGACGGAGGTGTTCCTCTTTTGAGGAGGAGAACACAAGTATGTCATCCACATAACATACACAGAAAGGGAGGTCCCCTAAGATGCCATCCATGAGACATTGAAAAGTGGGCCCGGCATTACGAAGGCCAAAACAGGAGTAATTGAAGGTGTATGTACCAAACGGAGTGGTGATGGCGGTCTTGGGGATGTCTTCTGGGTTCATAGGCACCTGATATTACCCCTTCAGGAGGTCGAGCGTAGAGAAAACCTTCGCTTTGTGCAGGTAGGAGGTCACTTCGGGGAGGGGGTACTGATCCGGTTATGTTTGCATGTTCAGGCACATGTAATCCCCGTACGGACGGAGGGAGCCGTCTTTCCTCAGAACGATGTGTAAGGGTGACGACCATGGGCTGGAGGCCTTTTGGCAAAGGCCCATTTCCTCCATTTCGGCGAACGTCTGCTTGGCGGCTGCCATTCGTTCCGGTGCCAGACTTCTGAATTTTGCAAAGACTGGGGGTCCCGTTGTGTTGATATGGTGATAAATACCGTGCTTGGCAGGGGCCGTGGGGGTTTGGTGAAGTTCTGGACAGAAAACTTCCAGGTATGACGAGAGGAGGTGGGCGTAGGCATCTGTGGGTGCGCTGATGTGGAGAGCGAGGTTGGAGGGGGCCAGTTGAAGAGGTGTCGACAAGTACGAGTCTGCGTTGACCAATCGTCGGTGGGCGACATCGACAAGAAGGTGGAAATGAGAGAGGAAATCCGCACCGAGGATTGGCAATGTGACGTCAGCAACGAGAATATCTTCCAATTAAATTTACCGTTTCCGTAACCGTAGGTGGGTATCACAGATCTGTTGGCAGGTACCAAGCGGATATCAGCAGACGTAGACAGACTATGTCGTGCCCTTAAGAGTACCCTTGCCAAAAGAGAACGACAAGCACCCGTGTCTACCAAAAACACCTGCCCGTTCCTGCATCATGTAAAAAGAAAAGATTAGAAACACGGGAGGCCACCGCCACGAGCGATGGCCTACTTACACGTTTTTTGGCCACTGACAATCCTTGGCACATTTCTTCGCGGTTGCCCCGAATCTGAAGTGGTAGTAGCAAAACTGCGGCGGATGGGAGGTAATAAGTGGCTGTAGAAGTCGTTGGTTGGGGCGCGAGCGAGTGGTGGGTGGTGGGTGGCTTTGTCGCCGCTTCGGCACGTCACGGGGTAGGCGTGTATGTCCTATGGCATTCACGTCAGCTTCGGTTGACGTTGAATAGGCTTCCTCTTTGTCAGGGGTGGAGGTGTTGATGGAGGTCTTGAAGTGGCTGTCCATAAGGGCATCGGCTTTGGTCATCAAGTCCTTTATGGGTAAACTATCGACATCGGGTTCGGGTAAACGGCGTATCCAGAGGGCACGAAGTAGGTTTACCTCACGAGAAGAGCCGTCTGCGGCAGGTTGCAGGCGAGCGATACTGATCATTTCCCTAAGGGCGAGCGAAGCCCTTTGGTCCCCCAACGGTTGTTGAGAGAATATAAAAAGCTTTGCTATACGGGTGGCTGGCGACGGCGAGTACTGCTGCAGACGGTATGTTTTGAGGGCGTCATACACTATTGAGGTATCTCCTTGTTCACAAAGCTAGTCGGATATTTCCGGGAAGGTGTCCTCGGGTATCGCCGCGAGATCATAATCTGCTTTGGTGGTTGAGCGAGTCACGCCCTTGATGCGAAACTGGACTTCTGCACGCTGAAACCAAGCAAACGCCTCTCCACTGGCGAATGATAAAAGTTTCAATGGGGCAGCCGCAGCGCCAACTTCCGTAGAATCCGCCATAGTACCAACGATGGAGGGGCGAGGGGGGGTGGAAGGCGGGAGGAGCGAGTCGACTTCCAGGGTCACCAATGTGACGGGCCGAGAGAAGGTTGTGACTCAAAGACAGGATGAAAGCAACTGAGTGAGTTTATTATAGAACACTCTCCTTTATATACAAAAGCTCAAGGCAACAAGAAATTTCTTGTTCAAAATCAACATCGTTACTGGTGAGAAAAACAGACATGTTTATTCGGGCTCTTTTTAGTGCGAGGGAAGAGCGAAGATACAAGCATAATATATACACAAAATGAACTATGTACGATCGTGTGACACACGGTTGGTACATCATGGTTAACATTCCTTTACTTTTGGACTCATATCATGTGGAAACATATATTGTCTGTCTTAAGTATGTATATTTATGAACAATCTGTAAATGTTTGTTTATCACCATTATTTGTTATGTCTCTGTTTCTTCATTGAACTTTATCTTGGTTATACCAATAATAATTTTCTCACCTATATTTCTGCTTTATATAGTGAAAATTTCTATCACACACGCATACTAACACATACACACAAATATACACAGAGAAACACACACACACACACACATATATATATATATACATATAAATATACACATATATATATATGTATATATACATATATATACACACATATATATGTATATATACACACCTATATATATATATATTTATATTTATATATATATATATATATATATATATATATATATACTGCATATATATATATATATATATATAAATATATACATATATATATACATGTATGTATATATATATATATATATATATATATATATATATATATATATATATATATATTGAATATACTGTATATGTATATATATAAACATATATAAATATATAAATATATCTATATATATAAATATATAAATATATATATATATATATATATATATATATATATATATACAGACATATATATATATCTATATGTATATATATACAAATATATATGTATATATATATTTGTATATATATATATATATATATATATATATATATATATATATATATACATATATAAATATATATATACACAAATATACATGTATATATATGTATATATATATATATATATGTGTGTATATATATACACATACACATATTTATATATATAACTATATATATATATATATATATATATATATATATATATTTATACTGTATATATAAGTATATATAGATACACACACACACTCATATATATATATATATATATATATATATATATATATATATATAATACTTAATCTATATTGATATTAAACAATATGTATGATATTTCCTTATTTCCATTAAGACTTTTGTGAGATTTTATAATAGTAAACCTTTACGTGTGCCTCGTGAAAACACTATTATAGTCTCTAAATTGTTCTAATAATGAAACTAATTTTGCAATATGATCAACAAATATAGAGACTATAATAGTGTTTTCATGGGGCACACGTAAAGGTTTCTTCTTTGTCTGGGAAAAGATGCACACAAAGAAGAAACCTTTACGTGTGCGTCATGAAAACACTATTATATTCTCAATATTCGTTGATCATATCGCAAAATTAGTTTCATTATTAGAGCAATTTGTAATAAATTTTATGCTCCAGCAATTCTTTAAACGAATGTCGGGATTTATTTTGGTGGTATTTCTAATATTATGTTTGTGCACTGTATAGGATGGATTCCATCACTCTTTATCAAAATTATTTTCTATTTTGTGGGATGAATCTATCATTAAATATCATCCCAAATTTTATCATTGTCTTTTTCGTTTTATATTGTGGTTTCAACAAAAATATAAACTTTAAGAGAAAACTGTTTTAGGTATTTCACTGTTATAGTTGTAGCTGTTATCAATAAATACTCTAGATTAATATTAATATATGTATATATATATATATATGATTATAAATAATGTATACATATATATATATATATATATATATATATATATATATATATATATAGATATATATATAGATGTGTGTTTATATATAAATATATGCATATATTACATATATTTATGTATATATTTATATATATATACATATATATATATATATACATTAATATTCAGTATATATAATCATATATATGTATATATATATGGTGTATATATATATATATAAATATATATATATATATATATATATATATATATATATATATGTATATGTATATATATACAGACATATATACACACATATATATATATATATATATATATATATATATATATATATATATATATATATATATACAGACATATATATACATATATATATACATATATATATATATAAATATATATATATGTATGTATATATATACTGTATATATATATATAATATATATATATATATATATATATATATATATAAAACATCATCATCTTCTCCTATTACGTCTATTGACGAAAAAGGACCTCAGTTAGATTTCACCAATCGCCTCTATCTGGAGCTTTTAAATCAATACTTCTCCATTCGTCATCCACTACTTCACGTTTCAAAGTTCTCAGTTATGTACGTGTGTGTCTGTATATATATATATATATATATATATATATATATATATATATATATATATATATAAATGTATATATATATATATATATATATATATATATATATATATATATATATATATATGTATGTATTACCAGACATTTTTAGTCCTCTGTAGAACAACGCCGAAGACATGTCCTTCCAGTTGTGTCTGTTTGTGGTATTCTTATGCTAGTCCACACCCGCAAACTCTTATTTCGTCAATCGTCTACTATAAGTTTGCTTTCATATCCCTGTTGCTGTTTTTTTCTGTCATCTAGGGATATTTCCATCATGATTTTTTCTATAGCTCTTTCAGTTGTAACTCGCTTATGTTCGAAGACTTTAGCAAGGCTCCAGGTTTCAGATGCAAGTTTGTCTAGTGTTATGTCCGTCCTAATTACGTACATATGTTCTTTAACAATCTCTAGAGGTTAGCCCATAACTCTTATTTGCTGTATCACTGCATTATCGTTAAACATTACCTAAGATTTACTAATATTCATTTTCAATCTTACTTTTCTGCTTTCTCTATTCAAATCTTCTGTCATCTTTTGTAATTACTCCAACGGTTCCTTAAACACAACTATGACATCTGGAATTTTTAAGTTCTTTAGGTATTCCACAATAATATTAGTTTCTATAATTTCCAAATCTTATATCCTCAAAACTACTAGGCATGCTCTGAATAATTTAGGAGAAATGGGGGTCTCCCTGTCTAAGCTAAGAAATATGTGAGTAAAATATCATCAATGTCAAGCAGTATCCAGCAGAGCAGGTGATTTATATAATGATTCCATATTATTATTGTAGGAATAAAGAGACTAGAATATTATATATGAGGGACAAATATTAGAAAAAGGTATTTAATATATTGGATGACAAGGCAAGAGCCAGTGTCGCACCACAATGTTGAGACAATCTTATCATCATCATCATCATCATCATCCTGATAAGGAAGGGCTTTCATTACTGCTGAAGTTATGATAAAATCCAAATCTTTCTCATAGCGTAAAGATGCAAAACATAGCGGTTTGTCATACTCTGTTGATCGTTTTCCACTAGGTGGTTAATTACAAAGATATAGTTAATTGTTGAATATCCCAATCTGAAGCCTGTCTGGTTGATTAAGGGGCTGGCCGGCTAATGCCGTTTTTAAAGGACATGACATTGACATTCATACCATTTAATAAGATGACTTAGGAAATCTCCAAACTGCATAGGATTTTTGCCTCTGACCTTCGGTTTTGTGACATGGTGATTTTTCCTCAAAATGAGTGTTTTTCGAATTCTATGTCCTCCCCTAATAATTAATATTAAAACATGGGAATACTACCCAATATAGACGTCATATAGTCCTCCAATCCAATCCAGGGTTTTTTTTTTTCTAAAAGTAATTTTTTTTTTGCTAGATAGGAATTTTTGTCATTATGGTAAAAACATTGAGAGAAAAAAAATATGTTAAAAAATGTCTTTCTAAATTATATACCAAATTACAATGCTATATCTTTGAGAATAAGGGAGATTATAGAATTTGAAAGTCAATAAATATAGTATTGAGATACGGCGTTCACAGTTAATAATAATTAATCACGCTTATTATGAATTTCATGTTATTTTTTTGGATATCAATGAACCAAAACAATATTATCTATCATAATTTAATCATGAATGAAGATCCACTGGCTCAAAATCTTGCTTTTTTAATCTCCTGTCAGGCAAAGTAGCCGCTCTTTCTTCCACACCACTCTCTCGCGCTCTGTCACTAATTCCGCTAATATCGCATATATTACCCACTCTTGAATTCTTATTAGAGCCAATTTTCTTCTTGCTTATGTTAGCGAGATGTTGAAATTGTCTTTTCCTCTTTGGCCTGATGAAATTCTTCCTGAAACCAAGAAAAAACAGAGGTAAAAACTCAAACATGTACTTTCTCTGAAGTTTGTCCTTGCACTCGTGGCCAAAGAGTGTAATACTTCGTGTTGTGACTCATGGAATCTATACAGATGCCATTACTCACTTTTTTTTATCCAAACGTTATAATTATCCAAGAAATTATGCATTTTCTTGGAAGGATTAATGTTACTGGCATATTGGGTTACTTTTACTAACTACCCTGTAACTATGATAGTAAGAGGAATTTTGACAAAATATTTCGTATATGCATTCGCCATTGCCACACGGGCTGTGGTGGCCAATTTGGGAACGTCCCTGACTAGTGAACGCCAGACTGAGATTCGAGTCCCGCTCAAACTCGTTAGTTCCTTTGGTCGCTACAATCTCATCATCCTTGTGAGCTAAGGATGGAGGTTTGGGGGAGTCTATAGGTCTATCTGTTGATTCATCAGCAGCCATTGCCCGGGCCTCCTTGGTTCTAGCCTGGGTGGAGAGGGGCCTTGGGCGTTGATCAACTGATATATGGTTAGTCTCTAGGGCATTGCACTGCTTGATAGGGTAATGTCACTGTTACTTGCCTCTGCTATTCATGACCGGTCTTTAAACCTTTAAACGAAGCTCAGTGATTTTTTTTTTAGAATTTTGTGTTTTTCGTCCTATACCCCCATATATTGGCATACCGGACGGGCCCCTTAAAGCCTATCTCAATTTCTTTTAGGCTTAATGTGGTCTTTATAAATATTCTACATATTACAGAGAGAGAACTTATAGCAGAGTATATTTTCAGGTATTTTGTGTCTTTCTTTTTATGAATTAGCATAATGACAAAATTTTTCCAAGCTTTAGGTATAAAGTATTCTTGCAAACATTATGTTTAAAGTTCAGCGAGTTTTATTACAATAAATTCTCCACCTATTATTGAATATATTTTTAGTCCAACGTCGCCTGGTGCTCTACTTCTCTTCATGCCTTTTAATGCTTTATTTACTTCCCCTATTGTTACGTTATATACTTGGCAAAGTTCATTCTTATATAGCATTGTATGGAAATCCTCTTCAATTTTGATCACCATATCTATTGTTAATGATATTTTCATTTACTTTCTTTAAAGACAACACCTGTTATAAGTCTTCTTTTCATCAACTTTATGCTTCTAGCTTTCTTTAGTGATTCGTACAATTTGATCTTATTGTGTTTATGAATATTTTGTGTTTTTAGTTGGTTTATTTTTTTCGGATAGTTCGGCCAATTATATTTCATCTCTCTTGGGTTTTACCCTCATTTCCAATACTTTCTTTATTATGTTTTTAGTCTTTTCTGACTGTGTTTCTTAATCTTATTTCGAAACTTTTCAACCGATCTCTGTACTGATTCTAATAGAAATTTTGTTAAGTTACTCTTAATTTTTTTTTAATTGCTTCCATTTCATCATGGAGATAGGAGAACCTGTTTTGTATGGCTATATTAATCTCATTTTCTTTCTTGAAATAAGTTATCTTTTTTTTCTTAGGTATAAATAAATTTTGTTTTTCACCATTCTAATATTGCTTGACTTTGACTTGTTTAACGGTGTCAAATCTTTAATTAGATTACCTTTGTAACTATAAATAAAATGTATTTAATATTTTTTTTCTACATTATGGCGTCTCCATGTCCATATGCTATGTTAATCCTTATAAAAGGTATTCATGATTTTAAGATTATTATATTCTCGTGAAATTCTCCAAACCTGTCTCCTATCATTCCTTGTGACCACTCCAAATTTACCTGAATAACCAATAGTAAGTGCTGAAGACTTAGAGAGACACTTTCATTTTTGTCACTATTATCCAGAAATGGGCTTTTGAAAACTGATATACCCTGAGATTATAAGCATTTTTAGGTGTTGAAGAAGTCTATTCTCGCTCAGCTTTTATTCAAGGATGAAGGCTTTTAAAAGTTCTCAACGTACGACTGAAGAAGTCCATTGTTGGAAGAATATATTCTGCAAACGGATATGCAGTTTTAAGAGCCTCGAGGCAGTATGCAGAGTTAAGCCTGAGTGAGTACATAGAACGAACACAGCACACTGCATGAGTGTAATGAGAAGGTACCTATCTAGAAAGGAGAAAAAGGAGGAGGAAGAATATGAAGCATTATTGATCAGAAATTTAAGGATTATATATGTAGGATATGTTAGTTATTTTGTCCACCTTTTACACATATAGCTTATCAAAATATCTAAAAAAACGAAAATAAAATATAAAATACACATTATGATTTTCTGACGGAAAATGTTCACCATTTGCAATGGTCTGTCTGTATGCAATTTGGAAAACAAAATGTTATTGAATCCGTTTACCAAGAATGGCTCCACAATATTCTCCTTTTTAACCTCCCTGCTTTGTAATAAAATGACGTACTAGGATCACATAGCATGAAATTACCGATGCATATTTACTATAGGAGTGTTTTTATCTTTTTATTCGAATTGATATGCAAAATCCTTATTATGAAGATCAGAATATATAATATTTTTGACAAAATAGTCAGCATATTGTGTCATAAACATAAACACAAACGCACGCGCACACACACACACAAAGAAACACACACACACACACATATATATATATATATATACATATATATACTGTATATATAAATACATCTTATATATAAATATATATATATACACGCACACACACATATACATATATATATATATACACATATATATATATTTATATATATACACACACACACATATATATATATATATATATATGAATACATATATATACAATACATATATATACATGTATATATATATATATATATATATATATATATATATATGTCTCATGTTGGCGGATAATGAGACATCAGAAAATGGGTTTTCTTCACTTTATTTGACAAAAGGTTTGAAAGTACTATAGTGCACAATTGTCACTCACAGGTGAGAGTCTTGTCTACTCGAGCGCTTAAAGGCAACTAAACACCCCTGGCTATCAAAATGCAATCTTGCTACAACATGCTGAGTTATAGGTTTTTGTGGAATTCTCATGATTTTAGAGTTCATTTACCTTGACATACAACATATATCTACATACAAGAATTAGGACATACATATATATATATGCATATATATATTTATATAAATATAGATATATATTTATATATGTATGTATATATGTGTGTATACATATATATATATATATATATATATATATATATACTGTATATATATATATATATATATATATATACACACACACGTATACAAATATCCTGTCTATATATATATATATACATATATATATACATGTATGTATACACACACACACACACACATATATATATATATATATATATATATATATATATTTATACATGCATACATACATACACACACACGTATATAAATATCCTGTATATATATATATATATATATATATATATATATACATAGATTATATATATATACATATCTGTATGTATATATATATATATATATATATATATATATTTATATATATATATATATAGATATATTACTGTATATATATATATATATATATATATATATATATATATATATATATATATATATAAATATAACTGCATCAGGTTCTAGTCCAATGAAAAAAAAGTCCTCAGATATGTAAATTCATGTCTGAGGTTATGCCAGATTTCATCCCAACGCTTGCAAGTGCGGAATGGTGATGCTGAGAGATTTTCTTCTGATTGCTGACAGCAAACCAATGTTGTATGGTTGGCAGTAACTAGTACAGTTTTGCAGATCATGGTGATACTCAAACTATTTCACCACACACACACACACACACACACACACACACACACACACATATATATATATATATATATATATATATATATATATATATATAAGTATATGATTAGAGCTTATACAATTTTATGAAATATATTCCATTAGCCCTGAGTATAATTTTTTTAGAATGAAATTAGATATGTTTTCTGTAGGAAAAGGAATATTGAAATTCGATATATAAAAATCACTTATATATACAATAGTGACTCATGATGTTGAAATTAGTCAAAGAGACAATGAATTTTGAGGGCAATAGAAAATCATTCTGACGAAGAATTTTTTATTAACAAACACTGTTTCATTAAACTAATTCATATATAAAGTGATTGCCTGTGCCTGATGTCTGAATGATAGGCAGGACTCCGAGTGTTGATTGAGTAAATGAAAGGTAGAGTGAAGTTCATGACATTTTAATAATACCGGATTCACATCATTGTTTGGGCGCTGGTGAATAAGTCACCAAATATTTTTCTGTCCAATTTCGAAAAAAGAAAAAAAAATGGCTGGAAACGATCTATTCGAACGGAAAAAGGGCCTAACATTTATAAGGAATAACAATACTGAAAATGGTTTCGTATTATTTTCATTCCGAACATCAATAATTTTTTTTCTTTTTAGTTCGTAATTCCTTTATGCTTCTGTTTTCATAGATTTTGGTCAGAAACATCAACTGTCGTTCATATTTTATTTCATCGAAACGTTTTATTAGCTTTAAATTAGTAGCCCAGTGAATGCAGTTATCACTATTAGTTATAAAAGGGTCATGAGAGTATACTGTCTATCAAAACATAATTATATAATTTCCAAATACCCTCAAATATATAAAACCTAACTTGGACAATTATAAGATTATATTTTCATAAGTGGATTATAACATGTACTATCTTGCTGTTACATATTATAGGAGATATATAACAAATATAAATCAAATTTATAGCTATTGCACAAAAACGTCAACTCAAATAATAATAATCTTGTTCGTTGCTTTATGGATTTTGAAGTACAGGTCATAATCTCCTTTATTAGAAAAAATAACAGAAAAAATCTCATTGATAACTTTTAATCCATAATTTTGGAGCGGAAATATAATGGAAAGATTTCTCTATAATTCCTGTATCATTACTTTGAAATTATTACATGATTTATAAATAACCCAAGTCGCTAGAAAATGAGTTTAATATCTAAATTCTATTGTATGCAAGAGTAAAACATTAGTGTTCGGTAATAAAATAATAATAATAATAATAATAATAATAATAATAATAATAATAATAATAATGATAATAATTATTATCATTACTATCATTATTATTATTATCATTGTAATTATTATTGCTATTGTCGTTATATTTACCTAACCGAGATATTATTAGTCTTGCCTACATTAGAAGATGTAAATCCAATAATATAGACTTGAGATATTAAACGCCTCTTTTGTGTGTGTGTGTGTGTGTGTGTGTGTGTGTGTGTGTGTGTGTGTGTTCTTTAAAAATCATGTTTTGATTTGGAGGTAATGTTACAGGAATCTTGGAGAAATATTTGCATGATTTTTCGCATCAAATATTATAAATTAAAATTTATCAATGAAATTTTTTTTTTCTTATACATGCATGTCTTCTAATATTTTTTTTTTTTCTGGTAAGTGTTACTCAAAAGTTTTAGAGCTGATAACTATGGATTTCATCGGGGCTTTGTGCTTTCCAGTTTGAAGTTTTATTTAGTTTAAACATATTGAAAAAAAAAAAAAAAAAAAAAAAAAAAAAAAACTAATGCCTGATTCTGGTGTATTTCAAGCAATAACTTTTGAGTTTCAACATCGCATTATTTCCTAATTAATATATTTTTGTGAAATTTTGAAATTTAAAAACTTTATTAATTCGTTTTATTTTTTAATAAAACATTACATTTCAGTGCTTTGTAAGTTTATTTTTTGTAATCTATATACTATATACTAATAAATAGCAATATTTTACTTTTTTAAGTGGAAAAAGAAAGAATTTAAGTAAAAGTCATGACTAAAAACAGGGAAAAGGTAGAAATAAATTCATATGAATCATATTTATAGGGGTCAGCTCGACCACTTCTTGTCTGTTCCTGGAAATCTGTCCCATGAATACCTCTTTTACTACCATAATAGTACACATTTTCCTTCAGAAGGACGACCTCATCAAGGGTTCCATCATTGGAGCCCCCTTCACCAGCTTTTACTAGGGTGCCTTATAAGAACATCCCTTCGCCCGCTTGAGGAAACAGCCGTTGATGTGAGATATATTAAGGATATCTTTGTTTAGGCCACATTTCCCAGGAAGTAGAGAAACTACGCCAGACCTTCAAACAATTTAGCTTCCTACACTTTAAGTAAGAACAAAATAACAGCAATCCTTCCTATTTTTGACAACCTGGTGGAGACAACTGACTCAGTCTTCAATACTTTCTTTTACACTAATTCTACGAACCTTGGACTCTGCCTGAATTGAAATAGGGAGTAGCCCACGTGATATAAAGATATTTCCTCAAAAATAGCTTATCTTGGGGATAACTCTCCATTTATTTTCTTTTTGATAGAGATACATATAATATCAATACAGCGGAAGTAAAGACACAGTAGAGGGAAGTAAAGATTTAGTCTATATAAAAGGGGCGTGTAGATATTACGGAGAAGAGAGTTTCCTCTATCATCCCTAGACCATGCGTTTATTTCTCATGTGTACCGTAGATGACCCATATATCTGTCGAAGCATATGAATAACTTCCCTTGTTAAGTGACCTATTGAGTAAGAATCCAGTTCTCAAATTTATTCATAAGAACATCGTTGACGGATATCACCCATTCTTAAATGTATTTTCGAAGCAATAACAGAGAAAGTATAACACATCAGTAGATAAAAACTGATAAGTGAAGGTTTATGCTTAAATGGGAAAAGTGAATACCCTAATACATATTTGAATAGTTCGGAGTAATTAATGCATATACAAGCAGGGCTATATCTCATTATACTATATGACAAAACACAAAGAGCTAAACAGAACCTTCAAGTGGCTAGTCAACTATGTCTTTAAAAACACAGATATTGAATAGTGTTTCAAGAAATTCTTAGACAGATGCTACCAGATACAAGATATCACTTTAAACCCACTAGCATTTACTAAAAAAAAATAACCATTTTACAATGCAATAATGCATGTCAATTACTACTAAGAGGAATGACTATAAAAGATAAGGCATAATAATGTTACCCCTTTCGAAAACAACACCGAAATAGAATTAGTTCTAAAATTAAAAAATCGCAAGACCTGTAATTTGACCATGAAAAAAAATCCCAAGATAAAATTAGAACGACCATGAGAAACACAAAAATGGTTTACGAATTCCTATGCCCTGTTGGGGGAAGCTGCCCCAACATTTATGTTGATGCAACCATGTAATAAAGATAGGGAAATATATTTCTTTTCACATCTAAGAAAGTCCTACTTTAAAAAAAAAAATAATAACAAACATGAGAGACGCCCTACAAGAGAAGAAATAGTGAAACACATGCAAACTATACACCAAACTTTGAATGAATAACGAGTTTTATTTATAAAGGCTCTGTTCATACACAAACATTAACACATCTTGAACTTCGTCAAACGAAATCTTAAGCATTCCAAACCTTAAGAATCAAGTTGATATTGGAAAAAGAGAAGGGCTGAACATAACAAGCCAATAACATTTCTTGAGAAGGGCCCCATCAACAATATAATATTAATATAAACACTGGTGATTGGAGTAATATACTGTTTACAAAAATAAATATATTCTATATAAATTACAACACTTAGAAAAGAATTTACATAAAAAAAATCATTCGAAATACAATTCCCAGCGAAAAAAAAGACATCAAATTCCCATGCTCACTACGCTGCCCATCAACAACAAATCTTTGCAATATATCAAGTAAAATTTCAATAATGATGATAAGAAAAGATGAACGCAATGAAAAATAAGTCCTCATGATTAACACCGTAAAATGCAGCAATAAGATTATGGCTACTCATACATACTTCTTTCCATCAATCAAGGGATTTCTGTAGAACATTAGAGATAGTGAGATGGGTATCACATTCTCCGAGGCTTTTGTAAAAGCCAAATAGCAAACTAGGGAACAGATCATTACCGTCAGCAAATATATCTAGACCTTTTTCCGAAATACTATAAATAACTCGAGCTACCACAAACAAATTTACATAAAGAAGTAAAATTACCAATTCTTCCTTGATCCACAGGGGCATAGGTTCGAATCCCCGCTACACTGTCTCTTTGTGGCTGATCTTTTTATTCAACTTTTTATAATTTGCCAAATCCTTGAGAGAGAGAGAGAGAGAGAGAGAGAGAGAGAGAGAGAGAGAGAGAGAGAGAGAGAGAGAGAGAGAGAGAGAGTGTTATTGGTATAATTGCTTGTAGTGAGATAGTGTTGGTATAATTAATACTGCTTACATTATTTTTTACTAGAATAGGTTAGGACAGTAGTGAATGATTTGGGCAAAAGCCTTTTTTGTATTTTCAGACTTTGGATTACTATTTGCTATTTGCTTTCGAGCTGCTTGGAAGTGATTTCTTTATCAAACAATTGCATATCTTCCTTTGCGCTTGATCTTGCATCTATTTGAGCGAGAGAAGTGATTTTTCCTTTTCTTGTGGAAGTTGATTGTGGTAAACGAACTGAAAAGGATAACATTACGGATTTTTAAATGTTTGTATTGACAGATTGACACCCCCAATAACAACCTTTGCTCTCTTAGTGATTATTGATTTGAAACATTCATGAAGGAGTGATGACGTATATGGCCAGGAATAGGACTGGATACAGCTGATCGATTTGACTGATTCCTTTTTTCAGTCTGCACTAACCTCATCAGTCCAAAGAGAGCTGTGACTGTGGTTTAGACGTCTCTGTCCACAGTCTTGCCTACGTGGCAACAATGTCCACATATAAACAATATATATTTATATATATATATATATATATATATATATATACATATATATATATATGTATATATATAAACAACATATATACATATACATATATATATATATATATATATGTGTGTGTAAATATATATATATATATATATATATATATATATATATATATATAAAACATATATATATATATATATAAACAATATATATATATATATATATATACATATATATGTGTATAAATATATATATATATATATATATATATATATATATATACATATATATATATAATATATTTATATATATATATATATATATATATATATATATATATATATATACTATTGAATGGAAGGCAGAATTAGGATTGCAAATTAGTATTAGGATGATAAAAATAGATAAGCCGTTAAAGGCTTTAAAGGTGGATGTACAATTGAGTGATGAAAGGAAGGAAAACTGGTCCGTTAAGAATGAGAAGTTGTACATAGAAAATATGAAGTTATCTGTAGATAATGAGAGGATGAGTTCTGAGAATGAGGAGAAGCAAATAAAGCTGAAAGCGCTAAAAGGATCTGTAGAGAGAGTGGAAGAAGGTGGAATTTTAAAGGTGAAAGAGAATGTGGAATGAATGGAAGCTATGGTGGGTCAGATAACGGAAATGAGCAAATTTTTATGGGTGATGTTACATTATGAGGAGTGACCTCTGATAAGAGTAAAGGGTTGAAAATGGAGGAGAACACTACGGTAATTGATAATGGTAAAGAGAGTGTTGGTGATAGGGAAGGTGGCGGGATTAAGCTTAGTAAGGGTGAACAGGAAAGTAAGGAATAAAAAGAGGAAAAGGTGAAAGTAATATAAAGAAAAAAAGAAAAGTCAGGATGAGAGTGAGATAGAGTAAGAAAGAAAAAAGGGTAGGAAGGGTATGATTAGGGATAGGAATTTGAGTTAAGTGTGTAAGACAGCGTTTATTATAGAGGTACCCCAGTGTGAATGTTATAATGTAGATAGTATTATGGATGTGTTAGACTTTTTTTTTTTTTTTTTCAAGAATACAAAAGGTATTGTTCGATTATAGAAAGAAAGTTTACGCTAGATAATTGTAGAATATTTGACAAGATATTTGTTAACAATGTACGGGGAGATAATGAGTGTAGAGAATGTTAAGAAAGGAAGTGTAAAAAGTAGAATAATTGTGCAGGTTAAGCGTTTCAAAAGGATTGTTAAGTTTAGGCGTAAATATTGTTTTGGACGAGGCACGAATAAATGTGGGTGAAGTTATATGAATGTGAATCTTGTTTGTTATTTGGAAATGTTATACAAGGGTATACATGAGAATATGGATCTAATGAGGAAGTTTTTGATTACGGTACTGGAGAATGCGTCTAGGTCTGTTAATTTGAAGCGGAAGGAGAAAATTAAGTGGACGAGGAGATAAACAAGATGATATTTTTTTCAGATAAGTGAGGATTATGAATTGAATAGATGTATTAAAGAATGTAAAACTGTGATTGTGAGAAATGGAATGGGGGAAAGCGTGTCTGAATTAAGCAATTTTAAAGTTGCTGTTTTGAGACGGCCAATAAGGGCAGTGTAGTATATAGGAGTGTTATGGCGAGTAATTTAGGAATACCGGTAAGCACAAATAAAAAGTTTAGACTGGGTAATCAGATTTGGAGAGATAGGAGTGCTACTGCGCAGTGAGGTAGGTCAGGTAGTTGTATCCATGAAGAAAAGTGTCATAAGTTTGGGAAAGGTGGATATAAAAAGAATGAGTGTGAGGGGCATTAGGAGCATGTTTCAGGTGTGGTGAGATAGGGTATTGTATTCGCGAGTGTGAGAAAGAGAAAGTTGTTAGGTGCTATAGGTGTGGTATGATTGGCCATATAACAAGTGGATGTCGGAATAATCGTACAAATGTGATTTGTAGCAATTGTGGTAAGGATTGGCATTATGCAAGGATGTACAAAAAGCAGTATGCTAAGTGCACTAAATGTGATGTAGATGGGCATGTTGTAAGGGTGTGTAAGAAGAAGGGATTAAGTCAGCTAGGATGTTCGGGAAACTAATTAGTAGGAGGGTTCAGCTGCGCTACTTCTCTTGTGTGTGTGAAAAGGATGGGATCAATATACGCGAAAATGGGATGAATGAGCTGTTAAAAATGAATAAGTATGAGCACAGTATGTGTAAGAAGTAGGGCTGGAAGATAAGCAATTGGTATTATGTATGGTTTCAACTATCCTTCGCGTGCAAGAGTCCATTTGTAAGACTAAAAAAGTAGATTTTTTCCCCCTTTTAAACAGACTATTGTATGTTAGTAAGATCCAAGGGTGTGGTGGTTGCTTTCTGTTCCATATTTTTTTTCTTTTCCTGGAATCCCACCGCACTTTGGGTAAGGTTCTTTATCATGGTCACCTTAGTTCACTCACCTGAAATGACGTACCTACCCTTGATAAGTAGGCCCAGCAATGGGCAAATAGCATATAGCAAACTCAATAATGATAAATACTAATATATAAGACAACCTCAAAGACATAAATGGAACTCCTAGATATTGAAGGGTTTAGTCCTGCAGTCAGGTATCCAACTCAACGACTGTAAAGGAAGGCCAAGTATGTGACCGTCGTCATCAAGTAGTTGACCTAAATAGAATTGAAGAACCAGCCTCACCAGAGGTTTCTACGGATGCACAAAGAAGAAAAATTACAAGAGAAGAATATAAAGAGGTATGGAGATGGACCATACTGAAATCATTGAAAAGTAAGCTTTAGAAAATAGGGAGACAATATAGCCCCAGGACTGATGCAAAAAAAAAATAAAAGGGGGCTACCTAAAACAGCACATATAGTGAGGAAAGTGATGGACCCCTAAGGAAGTTGGATGCAACTCGGATCCCTGCATAAACCATCAGTCTCTGTCGACTATGATTACTGCCCCCCCACCCCCTTTAACCCCCTAAAAAATAAAACAATAGAAAGTTATTAGTCCAACTCCCTTCAAAATAAACTTATTAAGTTCAAGATAATATAAATGACTAATTTGTCAATAAAAAAATATCGACAGCATATTCAAAACTAAGATAAAAACTTAGTGTATGTACGTAAATTAAAAGTTCTTTGTTACAGATTTTATATATGAATGTTATTTTTCTGGATAACTATTGAGATAGGTTGTTTATAGATTGTTTTTTCTCATCATATGTAGTGCATATTTTAACATATAATAACTTAACGCTATACTGCTTCATTATGATTTAAAAAATATAGGATATAATGATTTGAAACACTTCTCTTACAACAGGATTAGAGAGCTTTTGTTAAAACCTCCAGAATACGTAACCAGTATTTGTTGCGTTAACATTATTAAAATAAAAACTATATTTTTCATCTGAAAACGTTGTAATGTTTTATTCCAAGATAGGGGGAAATCAAACAATACACTTCCTAGCGTCAAACACCAGGAATATGTAGCGGGGATGCATGGCTCTCCCGTCTACTGGAAAAGAGATATGTAAAAAGAAAATGATAACTATGAACCTAGAAAATGACATGGTAGACTAAAATAGGTTTTTCACTAATGAAAAACAGTTGGGTACAATGATGAAAAAGTGTTCTGAAATATTTTTCGCTGTATAAAAATCAATATAATAAAATGTATAAGACATGCCCTGAAGAATTATTAAAGAAGAGAGATACATGTTGTAGCCCAGCGGCATAGTAAGAAATATGAAACCAATTGTTCAAATTGTTCTAAAAGCACCAAAATTGGCACACATGTGGATTAATACATTCTGAACAATTTTGGATATGGAGGCATTCAAGATTCTCCCCGTAGCACATTTGGCGGCCATTTTTCAAAATGGCCGCTATTTACCGTTAGCGTCATTGAATATGTACCATAATTTGTCTTTTTGTGGATGCTAAAGGTGATAAGTGTGCTAGAGGTGATAAGTATTGTACAATTACACATACTTCTGTGCTTACCAAATAATTTGGCTACCATTTCACAAGAAAATGAATTTTACTTTGCAGCGGCAGCGTTGGTGGCAGTGACGGCGGCTGCAGTAATAGTATAGTGTTGATAGTCATGGTGCTTGTAGTAGTAACTTGTGGTAACATGGTGGTGTTTTGTGTCTTTGCAGGTGAGGCAGCAGCAGCACCACCTGACATCAGAGACGCGTTGTTCCAGACTGCAGCCATGGCAAAGAAGTTCCAACTGGTCGATACTTTTGAGCAACGTACTCCCACAACACCTCCTGAGACAAACTGGAAGCTGTGTCTTGTATGTCAAGAGGAGACAACAGAGTCACTTGTCTGCCCAGTACTGTCTAAACGCCGAGACCCTGGGGGTGGATACACGACAATGGCTGCAAACTTGGTCAAATTTGATGAACTCGGAGAACTGCCAAGAACTGTTCAGTTACAGAGACTAGATGAAGGACAAGGTGTTGAGGCGACAATGGTTGCCCACCAGGCCAAGTGGCATAAAACATGTATGCTCAAATACAATAACACAATGCTACGAAGAGCAGAGAAGAGACGCATCGCAAGCAGCTCAGCATTTGATAGTACTGACAATGTCCAGGCCAAGCGCGCCAGAACACACTCTTCAGAAGCCACTACCAGCGGCACCTCCTGCTTTTTCTGTGGAAAGTCTGGCACAGAGACCCTACATGAAGTAACAACCTTCCAGGTGGACACACGCGTACGGAAGTGTGCAGCGCAAGTTGGGGACAATGAACTCATAGCCAGGCTCAGCATGGGTGATATGGTGGCTCTGGAGGCCAAGTACCATTCCAAGTGTTTGTTGGCTCTTTACTATCGTGCAAAGACCACTGTAGAAGCCGAGCAGAAAACTGACCATGAAGGTGTAATGTCAAGAATCGTACTGGCTGAACTGGTCCTGTATATCGAGGAAACCCACCTAGAAGAGGGCACCACCCCAGTCTTCAGACTCGCAGAACTTGTAAAGCTATACACAACAAGAATGGAACAGCTCGGGGTTGTTTTGTGCCAGAAAGTTAATAGCACAAGGCTGAAAGAGCGCCTGTTAGCCCAGATACCAGGCCTGAGATCCCACAGCAAAGGCCGAGATGTTTTACTAGCGTTTGATGAAGACATTGGTGAAGCGCTAGGCAAAGCCTGCGAGCAAGACTGTGACACTGAGGCAGTTCACCTTGCGCGTGCTGCACAGATAGTTCGTCGATATATGTTTGAAGACACTTACCAATTCCGTGGATCATTCCCGGGCGGCTGTCAGGAGGACTCTGTGCCAAACGTACTAGTTGCAATGGTAAATATGGTGCTGGATGGCCCCACCATCAAGAATCAAAGCCATTCCTCTTCAACACAAGCAGCTCTTTCCATTGCGCAGCTTCTCAAGTTCAACAGTGTCAAGCAAAGTCGGAAGCAGGGAGCAACCAAGACACAGGAGCCTCCAGCTGTCAGACACAGTACGTCTCAAGAAACTCCTCTTCCAACCTATGTTGGGCTGATGCTGTATGCTGAAACACGCAAGAGAGGACTTGTGGACAAGCTCTTCTCTCTGGGCCTAAGCATCTCATATGACAGAGTCCTACGTCTTTCTGCCCAGATGGGAAACAGCGTGTGTCAGCTGTACCGCATAGAGGAAGTGGTCTGCCCGCCTACCCTGCGTAGCAATGTGTTCACAACTGCGGCTGTGGACAATATTGACCACAACCCAAGTGCCACCACAGCCAAGAATTCATTCCATGGAACAGGAATCTCGCTTTTTCAACACCCAACGTGTGCAGATGAGGGAGTGGATCGTAGCATTGCTCTCACTGGGCGTGATACTGGATCAAAGACGGTTGAGCCTCTACCAGAATATTACACGGATGTACGTCCTGTTGCTTCTTCTGTCAAAGGGCAAATGATCCCAGCTACTTCTGTGACCTCTCTTAGACGCCACAACTGTGAGCAGCACATAGAAGATGAGTATATGTGGCTGGAGAACACGAGAAGTGTTCTCAAAGATGATGTTGAGGCCTGTGAAAACACATCATGGGCTGCATACCATGCAAGGCACCAAGATCCAAAGCAACCAGTCATCACACCAACGTCCCTGCTTCCCTTGTTCAAGGAGAGTGCTCACACTGTGGCAATGATCAGACACTCTATTGATGTAGTCAGGAGTGCAGTTAAACATCTCAACCCAGGCCAAACTCCAGTTCTGACTTGCGACCAGCCACTATTCACTCTAGCAAAACAGATCCAGTGGAAGTGGCCAAACACATATGGAGAAGACCAACTGGTGGTGATGTTTGGGGGGTTGCATATTGAGATGACGGCACTGAAGACCCTGGGTGACTGGTTGCAAGGAAGTGGGTGGACCCAAGCACTGGTACAAGCAGAGATCACAACTGAAGGAATAGCAGACTCATTTCTTCGAGCAGCTCACGTCACACGCACCAGAAGAGCACACCAAGTCACAGCGGCTGCGTTGTATAATCTCCAACGGCGTGCCTATGACAAGTACAGCACCACCAATACAGAAGATGATGAGCACCCTGAAAGCTTCGAAGACTGGTGCAGTCAGAGAGAACAGAGTTATCCGCAGTTTCAGTACTGGTCAACAGTCTTGGCACTGGAGCTGTCCACTCTGATCTATGTGCGATCTCTGAGAGAAGCCAATTTTAGCATGTACGTGGATGCTCTGACAGAACTGGCTCCGTGGTTCTTCGCACTAGACCACACGAACTATGCCCGATGGATACCAGTGCATCTACGGGACATGGCAGAACTGGCAAACAAACATCCAGACGTCTTCACAGAGTTTAGCAAGGGACACTTCACAGTCCAGAAGACCAAGAGGATCTTTTCAGCAATCCCTCTTGACCAAGGACATGAGCAGAACAACGCGTATGTCAAGGGTGATGGAGGAGCCATCGGCCTCACAGACAATCCAACTGCACTGAGGCGCTGGATGGTTGCCGGACCGGAGGTTGCTAGAGTGATTGTGGAATTTGACGACTTCAATCTGCATCCACACGATCAAGAGGAGACACGTCACCACGAAGAGACACCAAGTGTGCAGAACACTTTTGCCAGAGATGTGCGCTCACTCGTGGCCGTCATTGAAGAGCTGGGCAACCCTTTCGAGGAGGACAGTCAGGACTTGCTGGTGCTCGACACAAAGGAGATCGCAGACCCTGCAGTCATAGAAACAGTCCGTAACGCCAAGCAGATTGGCCAAGACCAGTTTGAAGCATTCTCAAAGGAATGCATCGTGGACAGAACCAAGTCCATTGAGGTGGCAATCCACCGGAACAAGCTACCACTGTTTGCGACCAAGAGAGGACCCAATATACCCAAAGGAAAAGAACAGGTCAAATCTCTGAAGAATGATGTTGCGCTCTTCGCACGATTATATATCGGCTGCCAGACCCGTGATGGGAATCTAGAAGAGTTCTTCAGGCATGAAAATCAGCAATGCCCTCCAGCTTTATCTGACGGAGGGAGACTGTACCTAGGGAGCAAGAGTGACTTGCTGGTGTGCCTTGAAGGCCATGCTGAGCCTCAGTTTGAAGCTCCTACTGTCACTGCTGTTGTCCTCGATGGAGCAGTAATCGTACAGATGTTGAAGCCGGGTACTGCCAACACGTTCGAGGAATATGCACAGCAAGTGTTCATCCCATACGTTGTACAACGTTTCCAACATGTATCACGTCTTGACCTTGTGTGGGACAGCTACAGAGCAGATTCCCTGAAGGCATCAACCAGAGAACAGCGTGGAAAGGGAGTACGTCGGCGGGTTGTCGACTCAGCAGTCATACCAGGAAATTGGCAAAGTTTCCTGCGAGTTGATAGCAACAAAGTGGAGCTCTTCAGCTACCTCTCCACCATGCTTGCAGAGTCCTTTCAAGAAGAAGGCAAGGAACTGGTCGTCACTGATGGGGAGCAGGTGATCTGTGTTCCACAGCAAGAGGATGTCAACTCACTCGCACCATGCAACCAAGAAGAGGCAGACACCCGCATGATGCTACATGTAGCACATGCTGCACAACATGGTCACCACCAGATACAGGTTCGAACAGTAGACAGTGACGTCGTGGTCCTAGCAGTGATGGTAGTCCAGAAACTACCAGCTGGAGACGAACTCTGGGTAGCCTTTGGGACAGGCAAGAACTACCGCTACATTGCAGCCCATGAAATAGCTTCCTCCCTTGGTCCAGAGAAGGCATGTGCTCTTCCAATGTTTCATGCCATCACAGGGTGTGATACTGTGTCAGCCTTCGTCGGACATGGGAAGAAATCTGCCTGGGCAACATGGAACACGCTGCCAGAACTCACTGATGCCCTGCTGAGTCTGGCAAATGCACCCACAAGCATCCAAGAGGATACAATGCATGTCATCGAGAGGTTTGTCATACTCCTGTATGACCGCACAAGCAAATGCAAGGACGTCAACAAGGCGAGAAAGCAGCTCTTTGCAAAGACGAACTCTGTTCAGAACATCCCGCCAACCTACGCTGCTCTGGAGCAGCATGTGAAGAGATCTGCCCTTCAGGGTGGTCATGTCTGGGGCCAGGCATTGGTACCAACGCCCGTGCTCCCTCCACCAACAGACTGGGGCTGGCATCGGAGTGATGATGGGCTCTACACACCACTCTGGACCACACTCCCTGAGGCATCCAAGGCCTGCTATGAGCTGGTGTCTTGCGGATGCAAGAAAGGCTGCAAAAACCGCTGCAAGTGCAAGAACGCTTCACTGCAATGCACTGGTCTATGTTTCTGTGAAGGCGAATGCCAGTAGATTGGGACAGAAAACTTGCTAACCAACATTATGATCTGTAGACATTCATAATTCTGGTGACCAGATTTGAAAAGTTCGGAATCATAATTAACATAGTGTGGCAAAATCTACGTTATTGTATTACATGTATGTACTGCAGGATTACACAAGTACTGTGCCTAGAGACTGGGCTTTTGGTCGACTATATAACTACAATCTGACCATACTGTAAACTTCCCGTACTCTGTGTATTATTTTGACTAGCAATTTTGCCAGCAATTTGAAATAAAAAAGCAACTTGAGCAATTAAAGTGTGTTCCTGAAATCAGGTACTGGTTATTAGAGGTATTATGTCATTGAGTATTGAAATCTTCATCAAATGTCCACTTTTTCCACAAAATGGCGGCCAGTTTGGGGGCCATTTTTGAGAAGATTCATCTAAATATCTGTTAAACATTTATTGATGTTAATTCTGATGTAAAAAAAGGGAATTTTGGCCCATCTAGCACCAAACTAACGACACATAATGAAGTCTATGTAATGACGCTAATGTTAAATGGCGGCCATTTTGAACAATGGCCGCCATATCTTCCTAAGGGCTAATCTTGAATGCCTCCATATCCAAA
>NC_090750.1:48317334-48327334 GCF_036898095.1 Palaemon carinicauda | reverse complement strand
GTTAAATATACAGTTTATGTTTTGATATCAAGTCTAATAATTAAAAATATATGATATATTTACCTTTGCAAGAATTTGGAGGAATGCCCATGTATTGGAGACATGTATCCATAGATATAAGTTGAGTTCAACCATGCCATTCATGTCCTGTCGAAGGAAGATTTTAAATAATAAGCAATCCCTTTCTGCTTTGATAAAACTTAATATTTGACACCTAGCTATATTTAAAAGTTTCATCCGAAGAAGGCGTAACTTTTAAAAACATCAAATGGTTTGCGGCAAATATATGGTTAGGATATCAAATTCCCATAACCTTGCAATTATCATCCCCTTAATGCAGTATTTTAGAGGTATCTAACTGGGGAAGAATCGGAACCCATGGCTGGGGATGTAAAAGAAAAAAAATATATTAGAAGTGGCTTATCTACCGTGATAAAAAATGATATAGTAGTTGTTTTACATTTCTGACATGATTATCGATTTCCAATTTTGTAACATACTTATGTTCGTCACCAACGTACGATTGAAAGTATAATTTTTTTTTCTGCACTCCTCTGAAATCAGGCAATATTAAGCGGTGACTGAAAATTGAATTCATTATTATTTTCTAGTTTCATTTTATTACCAGATATAGTCTGCATTCACTTGTACTTCGAAATATCATTCTTTATTTTTATTGGTAAATCTGGCTTTTAATTCTTTTTTTTTATTATATTGTTATCATGTGTAATTGAAACCTACTAAGATTTTCATATAATAGGCATCACTAATGTTGCATCTTAAGAATATTTTCCAGTATATATCCTATTAGTATGATCAGTTACCTTCCAATTCCTTCATATCGAAGGAGAGCTAATCATACATTTTTATCTTTAATCAGAATTCTGGGCAAACAACGAAACTAGAATGTAAATTTCCAATTCCAAACGCAACATGGTTAAACTTTCAGGAATGATGATATCTGAGATAGACTAAAATATTCTATTGTCGAGGGGAGTATCTATATTTCATGTATTCTTTCTTTTATTTTTAACATTTTGCAAGTTACTTATCTTATATGCATGTCAAGAAAAAAGGAGGTTTATGTTCCTTATACAATCTCATTCTCACATAATCCTAAAGAAAGTTTCTACAGCTGATTTATTCTCTTTTTTTCAAGCAATCTGAGATCATGTGCAACAGATAAAATCTATAGGTTTATATTTTCCATTGTGAAAGCATACAGATTTGTTATCCGATAGTGTCATATCAAACCATCAATGTCAACCATAAAACATTGATAAAAATTAATTAACTACATAGATGATATTACAGTTTTCTTCAAGAACATAGCCTATGCCGTACAAAAATTTAACCTCAGATTACGGTACACAGGATTCATAATTTTGTATAAAAAGAATTGTAATAAAAGCAGCCACTAGGATCATTATACAAAATATTCTTACAAGACCTTCAAAATAAACAAAGGAAACGATTACCAAACAAGTTGTAACCCCTAAATACAAAGAAACGGTTTAACATTTCATAACAGTAAAAGGTGAGGAGAGGATCAGTGAAACTAATTAACCTTTCAACAGTTGTATCTTTGTAATTGAAACTCCCCAAACGACCAATGAAGCCTTTGTACGTATCATATTTCTTAAAATAGAAAGGTTTAATGTGCCAATAAATTTCCAATAAATCCTTGACTTAACTCCATGTTTTGGCATATAATACTAACAAAAATAATAATATATTATAGTATATTATGGTAAGGGAGAGTTACTTATTGAACTGTATATTCATAAACTATATATTCATAAATGTATTCATAAATAAAGGAAACAAATAATAATTTATGAACATAATTATAACTGGTCAAGAAAACTTTCTCGTTGTATTTGTTTAGATAATAGAAATGAGCTTTCATTCATGACATGTTCTACTTTTCTCCATCAATTCCGAAAGGGAAAAGTAGATGTATCTAAAAATCTTGCCTTGACTTCTATCTTTGAAAAGATAAAATATATTTATGTATGTTTGTTATAAGGTGACATATATATATATATATATATATATATATATATATATATATATATAGAGAGAGAGAGAGAGAGAGAGAGAGAGAGAGAGAGAGAGAGAGAGAGAGAGAGAGAGAGCCTTACCTTATTGCCTTATTTTTTGTTTGGGTTCCCCCAGGTCCCTCAGTGTGAGGCACCTCGTATATCCACCAGAGAGTTGCTAATACATCTTCCGGTGTATTTTGCATCTTCCAGTCTTGGATGGTCTGGGATGCATCTTAGGTATTTATCGAGCTTATTTTTAAACGCATCTACGCTCACTCCTGATATGTTTCTTAGATGAGCTGGCAGCACATTAAATAGTCGCTGCATTATCGATGCTGGTGCGTAGTGGATTAATGTCCTGTGCGCCTTTCTCAGTTTACCTGGAATGCTTTTTGGCACTATTAATCTACCTCGGCTTGCTCTTTCTGATACTTTAAGCTCCATGATGTTTTCAGCAATTCCTTCTATTTGCTTCCATGCTTGTATTATCATGTAGCGTTCTCTTCTCCTTTCTAGACTGTATAGTTTTAAAAATTGCAGTCTTTCCCAGTAATCAAGGTCCTTAACTTCTTCTATTCTAGCAGTATAGGACCTTTGTACACTCTCTATTTGCGCAATATCCTTTTGGTAGTGTGGGTACCATATCACATTGCAGTACTCGAGTGTACTACGCACATAAGTTTTGTAAAGCATAATCATGTGTTCAGCTTTTCTTGTTTTAAAGTGTCTGAATAACATTCCCATTTTTGCTTTACATTTAGCCAACAGTGTTGCTATTTGGTCGTTGCATAACATATTCCTATTTAAAATTACACCAAGGTCTTTAATTGCTTCCTTGTTTGTGATTGTCTCATTATTAGGTCCTTTGTATGCATACACCATTCCTTCTCTGTTTCCATAATTTATTGATTCGAATTTATCGGAGTTAAATACCATCCTATTTATCTCCGCCCATTCATATATTTTGTTTAGATCTCTTTGTAGTGAGTTCCTATCTTCATCACAAGTAATTTCTCTACTTATTCTTGTGTCATCGGCGAAACTTCTCACTACGGAGTTTTCAACATCACAGTCTATGTCTGAGATCATAATAACAAATAGCAGTGCAGCTAATACCGTACCTTGGGGCACACCAGATATTACCTGGGCTTCATCTGATTTCTCGTCATTTGCAACCACTATCTGTTTTCTGTTTTGCAGGAATTCTTTTACCCATTTTCCTATCTTTCCCACAATATTATGCTTTCTCATTTTTTTCTCCAATATGTTATGGTCTACCTTGTCAAAGGCTTTTGCAAAATCTAGATAGATCACATCTGTGTCTTTTTCATTTATCATATTATTGTATATGTTTTCATAGTGAGCTATCAGTTGGGTCTGTGTACTTTTTCCAGGTACGAAACCGTGTTGACCCATATTGAACAAATTATTTTTGACCAAATGGTTCATTATTTTCTTTTTTATTACCCTCTCATACACTTTCATAATATGTGATGTTAGACTAACAGGTCTATAATTGCTTGCCTCTAGTCTTGATCCACTTTTGAAGATAGGGGTTATATAAGCTAATTTATGTTTAACATATATCTCGCTCATATCTATACTCTGTCTTAGCAGTATTGCAAGTGGCTTCGCGATAGTGTTTGCAGTTTTTTTTAACAAAATCGCTGGAACTCCATCTGGTCCGGCTGCCGATCCATTTTTAATTTCGTTTATAGCCGTGACAATATCTGCTTCATTAATATCTATATCCGTTAGATATTCAACATTTTCTTCTCTCATTTCTGTTTCATTACTCTCATTCGCAATTCTTGGCGTGAACTCACTCTTATATTTTTCTGCTAATATGTTGCATATTTCCTTTTTTTCATTCGTTAGCCGTCCTTCAATTCTTAGAGGGCCTATTTCTATTCTCCTTTTATTCATCTTTTTTGCATAGGAGTAAAGTACTTTGGGGTTTCTTTTTATATTTTGAAGTGTCCTTTCTTCTAAGTCCCTTTTTTCATTTTCTTTCGACTGTATAATCTTTTGTTCTGCATTTTCTATCTTACATTTTATTTCCCTCATTTTCCACACATTTTTTTCTTTTGCAAGATTTTTCTTCCACTTTTTAATTTTCTGAAATAAGATTCTTCTGTCTCTTGGTATGCACGTCTTTTGTTTATTGTTTTTTTTCGGTACATATTTTTCAACAATTTTCTCCAGTATTTTGTACAGTATATCCGTATTTACCTGTATATTATCACTTATAAATACATTTTTCCATTCTTTATTCAGTTCTTCATTTATTTCTGACCATTTTATATTCTTACTGTAAAAGTTATATTTTCCATATCCTTCCCAAAGTTTTGTGCTTTTATTAATTCTGTGATCACTTGCTTTGGAATGAACTATCAATTCTATGACATTGTGGTCTGAAATTCCCGTGTTATACACTATTATTTCTTTAACATAGTTCACCTCATTCACAAATACTAGATCTAGGACATTTTCCTTTCTTGTTGGAATGTGGTTTATTTGTTGCATATTATGTTCTAATAGCATATCTTGAAGCTTTTCAAATTGCCTCTTATCTTCTGCGCTACTATTACTATCTTTTTTATATGTATACATACAACCACTTTCTTCTATCCGTTCTTTCCAATCCACACAAGGAAAGTTAAAATCTCCGGATAGGAGTATATTCCAGTCTTTATGGTTTCTACATATATCATCTATTTTTTCTATTATTATGTCAAACTCCTTAGTGTTTGGGGGTCTGTAAACTACAATATTCATTAGTTTTTCAAATTCAAATTCTACCGCAATCAATTCACATTCTGTGTTGCTGTATTTTTCACATACTTTTCCTTGATTTATGTCTCTTCCATATATTGCGGTTCCCCCTTGATTCCTATTTTTTCTGTCTGATCTATAAGTTTGGAAACCCTTTATCTGGTCATCACTGCCAGTCTCTTGGGAATACCATGTTTCACTTATATTTAATATATCTATTTTTTCAATTTGGGTTAGTTCTTCTAAGAACTCTATTTTCCTTTTAGAGTTACTCGTGACTAAACCCTGTGCATTCATTACTATTATGGTTTGTGTTTCATCCCCATTATTTAATATTGGTAATAATATGGATTCTCCCATGCTTCCTTCCTGTTCTGATATGATGTTCTTTTCTTCATTTCCCGGAATTCTGCCATTAAAAAATCCAACTTTTCTATTATATTTGCTCTTTCGCCTTCATATTTATTTGTGTGTGTATACCTGCAACTTTCCCCATATCTGCACCAACCCCTGGCATTATAGATGCATTCTTTGTAGTTGGGCTCTAAATGTGCAGGTTTGGGTTGAAAGCCCTCATATCTTGGGGCTCTTGGTTCAAAGCGCGGTATATACACGGCCTGCTTTTTTGTTTCTTTTTTTGTTTCTTTTTTGCTTTCCTTTTTCTTTTCAGTTTGCTGAGTTTTCTTACTTTCATTCATGGTTGCAGAATGCATATATCGACATTTTTTGTTGTAAATGCATCCTTTTCCTTCTTTTAGGTTTTTGCATATTTTTGGATGGAGATCTCTGCATTTGTCTCCATATCCGTCTAAATACGCACATTTACCATATATTTCATAATTATGGCATATCTTTGGATGCTTGTAGTAGCATCTTTCGCCAAATCTGCAATTCCCTCTTTTCAGCATATTGCAGACTATATCCTTCTTTTCTATTTTTTCTTGTTCTTGCTCTTCCCTAAAATTATGTAGGTCCGGGTAGAGTCTCTTGGGTCTATTATTTGTTTCCATCTGGTAATTTATTTCTTCATAAGTATGTTGTTGGATGGCATCATAGGTTATATCAATGATTTCTTCTGCATCCTTACACATATCCTGTTCATTGTTCTCTTCTTCTTCTTTTTCTTCTTCTTCTTCTTCTGTTTCTTCTTCTTCCTCTTCTTTATCTTCAACTATTTGCAGATTTAGTCTCGACTTAATTATATTTTCTATCCAGACTAAGCATGTTGAGCAGAATACCTTTGTGTCTTTATTTTTTATTTTTTGCTGTATTTCAGCACATGTGGGATGTGTTGGGACATGACAGGCATCACATTTTCTAATCAATTGTTGAGGATTATTAATGGAATACCATATCTTACATGTATTACACCATTTTGGCATTCTTTTTCCCATTGCATCAATCAGCATATTCACCATATTGGACTTCTTATTGTTCTTTGATGGAATGTGTTGATTGATGTAGACTTTCTTTATAAGTCTCTTTAACACTTGGATTTTCTTTGGAATTTCTTCTATTATTTTGCTGATGTTTTCCGCAGATTTGCTCCAGTTTATTGGATCATATTGTTTCAATATGTCTGCAAATATTTTTCCGTCACATTGGTTGACGTTACTAGTGACCTCTGTTATCAGACGGTCGAGCTCCTGTTTCGCCAACTCATGGAATTTATTTTTGCTGAGTCCAGCGATGTCTCTCCAAGCCTTGCCCGTGTTGTACATAGCCATCTTGATTAGATTTTTAGTAATTCACAAGATAACTATTCTATGCCGACGTTTTATCCCACTTCTCCGACCTCAAACTAATCACTGACTATTCACGAAAACTTGTAGCTATATTGCACTCGATAGCCTTTTGTTATCCGCGTTAAATCATGATATTTATAGGGTCGCAAAAGAGTAATCACTAACCGGCACACAGATACAAAACTGAGAGAGAGAGAGAGAGAGAGAGAGAGAGAGAGAGAGAGAGAGAGAGAGAGAGATTTCTGTATTCTTCAATCTCGAAGGAGGCATGTCTCCAGCATAAATATTTATTGCTGATGCGCTGACATCCAGGTTTACGATATGACAGATTTCACTAGTACATTTTCTCTCACACACCAGTAGAATATTTTCTTTGACTCTACCATTAAAATTGCATCTAATTTTAAAAGATATTTCCAATCATCATCATCGAGAGTAATTATTGCAAAATCCAAATCTACAGGTGGTCGTTTGCTCGTTAAAAGATAAAGAAAAAAAAAACGGTCGGTTAGATCATTATGAGTTTATTATGACTACAGCTCTGTAATTTGTACTATGCAATTCCTTGTAATTTTTTTTTTTTCAATTAAACTGACGTACGTATTCATGATATTCCATTAATATCAAATCATTATGAAAAATATTTACAAAATGTATGATTCATTTCTGGGCCCATGTATGAATGGTTCAGGGTGTAAAATTCAACTGATTTCGGTTATTGGTATTGCTATTCGTTAATTATATAATGCAATGCACGTGTATTTCATCTATTCTAATGCATTGTAATGCGTTTGATATCTCTCTCTCTCTCTCTCTCTCTCTCTCTCTCTCTCTCTCTCTCTCTCTCTCATACTGATATTATAAACACTGTTTAGGTTTGTCATTACATATTTCTAACTGTTGATGTTTTTTTATGTCATTGTTATCCATAACCGTTTGCATAAAAGCTTGTTGTGTTGCGTGAATACACCAGTCAAGTCCAGTCCGTCTTTCTGTTAAGACTTAGGAGTAGTACCAGCTTGCAACATGGTGAATACGGGGATCCAGCTGCCTGCCACCTTCACGCTTGCCGCTGCTCCCGACAATTTGATGATGCCGCCAACCGACCCTGACTTCTATCCATGCTGCACTAATGAAACTACTGTCTTTCGCTAGCAGAGGAACGTTCGCCTGGTTTCCTCAAGTTCAGTTTCGCCTCGAGGCTAGGGCATGACTCGTTCAAGCCGCATAGAAAATATTGGATGGGCTTTGTGACTAAGGGGACGTCACAATATAGTATGACACCTTTGAAACATACTTCTTGGACCAGCCCTTACCATCGCCAGCCATCTGTATAGCTAGGGTTTTTTTAGCTCTGTTAATTACCATCGGGGGACCAAAAGGTTTTGCTTGCCCTCAAAAAGATGACCAGTATTGCCTGCATACAACCTGTCATGAGCGGCTCTCCTCAGGAAATGAACCTCCATTTTACCCTTTGGGTATGATGCCACGCATATGTGCCGCCATACTAGAAGTAGATACCTTGCCCAAGAAGGTCCTTATGACCAAAGTCATCACCTTTTTAGACTGCCACTTCAGCACCTTCAAGACCTCCATTAACGCCTCCACCCTGACGAAGAAGACAACCATTCACGGCCGACTGAAACTGACGTTAACGCTACAGGACACAGATGTCAACCCTGTGACATGACGGAGTAGCAACAAAGCTGGCCTCCACCATTATATGCAGCCCCTGGCTCATTCCCCAGCCAAAACCTCTATACAGCCACTTACTAACGTCCTTCAGCAATCGATTGTGGCAGTAGCTTCATATGTCACTAATCTTTTCGTTTTACATGATGCAGGTACTAATGTGCAGTTCTTTTGGTATATACTGGTGTTTTGCTCTCCCTTCTACCAATATCACTCTCCAGGACAAGACGTTGTCATTCTAAGACTCCTGGTATCCACCATGTAGCTGCTAAAGGATCTGATATCCTCATCCACCAGTATGAGAAACTCAAAATTTCGTTTGTGATCGACAAATGAAATTGCAAATATCTTGTTGCCAACATAACATTACTAATAATCAGTGCGGATTTCTTTCCCCATTTTCACTTCCAAGTTGATGTGGCACATTGACCTTGGTCAATACAAACTCATACTCAATGACACCTCCTCAACCAGCCCCTTATGACCTCGCACTTCACTTCACTTCACAGTAGGGTATCCTTGGATGCCTACATCCGCTTACTCCCATTGTACCCCGAATTTTTCATACCAGAACTTCGCCAAACACTCACGGTTCCCACCAAACACGGTACTTGTTATCATATCAAGATAAGAAGGCCCCTCAAACCATTTCACAGCTGCTTAACGAACGCTCCCTGTATTGGAAGAAATAGGCATTTGCCAAGAAGCCTCAAGCCCATAGATGTCACAACTAAACATTGTCCTGAAGAAAGATGGCTCTCTGAGCCCTTTTGGAGATTACAGGCGTCTAAACTTGCATACAGGTCTAGATCGCTAGCCCATTCTAACATCGCACACATTACCTCCTACTTTCACATGGTGAAGGTGTTCTCCAATCTCGACCTCCTGAAGGGATATTATCAGGTGCCTATGAACCCAGAAGATATCCACAGGACCAATACCAGTACCACCTTCGGGTCAACCACATTATATTACTCCTGATTCGGCCTTTCTATCAATGGGTCCACTTTTCAATGCATCATGGAAGGCATCTTAGGGGATCTCCCATTTTACATATCTTATGTTTCATGCTACATTTGTTATGTGGATCACATATATCTGTTCTCTTCCTACTAAGAGGAATGCCTCTGTCACTTATGCATCGTTCTTGACTGCCTGCAAAAGAACAGCCTTGTAGTCCCGTATGACAAGTGTACCTTCGACACCAACGAAGTATCATCCTTAGGGCCCTGCATCACTCCAGATGTTCAGAACTTCATTAGCTTGGCAAAGCCTTGCAACAATTCTTGAGTATGATCAGCTATCATCACTGGTTCTTGCTAGATTTCACTACTGCATTTGCCCTCCCTTATACCTCCCTCAAGGAAAAGCTAAAAGACCTGGAGTTAAGTCCCCTTCAGGATGAAGCTTTCTGCAAACAATGCCTTATCAACTGCTGATGCACTCAATTTTCCCGTGCCACATACATTTCCCCTTTCGTCCTCTAATGCCAGTGACATAGCTATTAGTCCAGTACTTGAACAGGTTGTCAATGCCTCGCCCTGCCCATTGTTTTTTATTTTTCAGTAGAAAACTATCAAAGAAAGAATCCGGCTACTCAACATTTAACCATGAATTGCTGGCCGTGCACTTGTTTGTCTGTCATTTTCACATCTTCTTACAGAGTACAGCCCTCATCTTTTCCGCACATCCCACACCGTTTATACACACCTTCATTCGACAGTACAGTGCCTGTTCCACCCA
>NC_090750.1:48299834-48302334 GCF_036898095.1 Palaemon carinicauda | reverse complement strand
GATGTTAAAATTAAGTTCTTTTATTTGTATTAAAAGCAATAAACTACATAAAAAATGTAAAAGTCATTAGGCCCTTATATACAAAAGTAATTTATGAAAAAAAAATATCATATAAATAAGAAAATTACTAAATAAATAAATGTTCAGAAGCTTATTTTAACATGACAGGTATACTACACATATATCCATATTAATACATATTTTATTCATATACACACATTATCTAAAACTCCAAATGCCGTACATTTATACATAGTAATAAAATAAACAAAGATTAAAGACATTTACTCTTTATTAGAAATATCTGAACTTGGCCTGCCGAAGAATATCTAGACAAACAATATTCTATTCACATCTCTCGACAAAACATTACAAATCGTAGAGATTAAACATTGTGCATATCTGATGTCTGTGTATGACTGTCTTTTGAAGAGCTATGCCCCAGCTGCCAAATCTTTCTGCCAAATCTCAATATTCAGACTGGGAACACAAAAGCTCCAACCATTCTACTATTTGCATTTCAAAAGAACCTCAGACCTTGTTCCTTGGTGTTAGGGGAATTGGGGGAAGTCTGCTCTTCCTAGAGTTGACTTGTGGCAGGATTTTTCCGCTCTTTTATTTGGAGACAAACACGACAACTATCAGTTTGCAAAACCGTCTTTTGATACGTGACCGCTCGACGAACATTTTAGTTTTATAACTCCGAATCACATCAAACTGTTGAATGAAGCTTTTGTGAGTTTTATTTACAAATTTACTCTGTATATTTGGCATAAATTATATGGAATGAAAACGAAATTGTAGCAAATAAAGATAAATTCAATATGATATACAATCATCCTTTTATTAACACTTGAATGCCGACGCGCAATTACACCGACACAAAGTTATATATATATATATATATATATATATATATATATATATATATATATATATATATATATATATATATATATATGTGTATATATATATATATATATATATATATGCACATATATATATAGATATATATATATTTATATATGTGTATATATATATATATATATATATATATATATATATATATATATATATACATATATATATATATATATATATATATATACACACGAGAGAAAGAGATAACTGGAGAACGACAAGTTACGTCTGTTACATTCGATAAATTGAAAACGGTTTCCACTTTATTTATTCAACAATTTAAAAATTTTACCGCTTTTTATTCTCTATGTCTGAGAGAGAGAGAGAGAGAGAGAGAGAGAGAGAGAGAGAGAGAGAGAGAGAGAGAGAGAGAGAGAGAGAGAGAGAGAGAGAGAGAGAGTTTATTTTTGATAAAACAGTTGATTTAAAATCGCATAAGCAATCATATGATGTTAATGTTTTTGCATATTCGTAATGAAATAAGTTGAAAATACTTTTTATGATCGAATTTAATATCATCGTCATCGTCATCATCATCAACAGCCATGGCCAGTCCACTGCAGAACTAACGGTTCAGATAAGTATTTCCATTACCGTGTGTTTATGGTCTTTCTATGCCACTCTATACCCAAAAATTCTGTTTTCTCGTCAATCCCATGCTACGTTTGAAGTCTCTCCGGACCCATTCTGTTCTTTTTGTACATTTATCATTTTTTTTTTTTTTTTTTTTATTATATGTCCTACCAACATCGTTTTATTTTTGGTACTTATTGTTAGAATATCGCCTACTTTAGTTTGTTCTCGTGTTCATGCTGCTCTATATTTTGTCTTCTCTTAGTATTAATTACATCATTATTCTTTCCATAACTTATGGAGTTGTAACTAAGTTTTATAAAAATAATTCTATTTTAGGACATTTGAATATATCTATGTGGCTTGTACAGTGATCCTGAAACTACCTAAAGATAGTGAGAAAAATCCAATTAAGAAAAGTTATACAGGGAGACTCCATCTCTCCTAAATTATTTACATTTTGCCTAGAAGGTTTTAAGAATTCATATCTGGAAAATGTAGAAATGAACATAGCAGATAAAAGTTATGGACCAACCTCCAAATTCAGATTCTTGATGATTAGGCGTACTTAAGACAGACAGTAAATGTTTCCGATTGGCATGAGACCGGACTTAAAAGAAGCATAAGCATAGGATGGAAAGCTTTTGGTATTTTGTTAAACAAAGGGATATTATGGAACGTAAAATATCACCTTATCTAAAAATAGAAGTAATTAATCAGTTAGTCCGAGTATTAACTTAGGCATCAGAAACTTGGAACCTTAATAAAGCCTTCGAAAATAATGTTTTGCTACATAAACAAGGTGTGAGAAAATATCTGATAGGATTTATATATTAAAATCTCATTAGCTCGACAATAATTGAAAAGCGTTATTTAAACAACAATGTTTCACAAAACATAAATCTTTCTTATTGTCTGTCCCCATTTTTCATGTAGCTTATCTTTTTCTCCTACCCGTAGAACCATGGCATTCTTATTCATTTTCATTTGTTTTACATTTGCAATA